>NW_010241871.1:0-29006 GCF_000690775.1 Eurypyga helias | reverse complement strand
CTACCCTTTTAAGTTCCCTCTGCACGGCAGCACCACCACCTGGTGTATCAACGGTTCCTCCTACTTCTGTACTATCTGCAAAGCTGTTGAGGGTGCACACTGTCTTATCACCCAGGTTAATAATGAGGAAATATTGGCCTCAGTATTGGCCCTGGGGCACACCACAGATGACTACCTCCAGCGGGACTTTTTTTTTTGCTGAACCCAACCCTTGAAGACAGATTAGTGGGTTTCCAGTCCAACTCATTGTGTACTTCCCTAGTCAGTACTTCATCATTTTGCACTGAGCAGTACAGACAGTGGTGAAAGCCTTGCTAAAGCTGAGGTAACAAACATCCACTGCTGTCCCTTCATCCATCAAGCCTCATGTCATAGGAGAAGGCTGTAAAGTTCTTCAGGTGTTATTTCTCCTTCATAAATCCATGCATGCCCACTCCCAGTTACTTTCCTGTCCTTAATGTGTTTTAGAATGGTTTCCAGGATTAATTGCTCTGTTGCCTTCTGTTACCTCTCTCCATTACCTTCTTTGAGGTGTGGCTGACCAGTTTGTTGTTCCTTTTATCCTCCTTGAGGACAGGAATGACATTTGCTTTCTTATGGTCCTGAGGAGCCTCTCCTGGTCACTGTCCATGATGCCCTTTCAAAGATAATTCACTGTGTCCTCCCTATGACATTGGTCAGTGCTCAGCACTTGGGTGCATCTCATCGAGACCCGTGGCCTAGTGCATGTCTGATCTGTTTGAATGTTTCCAAAGATAATGGTCCTCTACTCAGGTTTCCTTGCTCCAGACTTTTCCAAAGGTCTCAAGGACCTGGGAATTCTGAAGGCAAGTTTTACCAGTGAAGACTGAGGCAAAGAAGGCATTGGGTACCTCAGCCTTCTCCATGTCCTTTGCCACCAGGTGCCCTGTCCCATTCAGCAGCAAGCCCAAGTTTTCCCTACTCTTGCTGCTGATACACCTGCAGAAGCCTTTCTTGTTGTCCTTAATGCTCATTAGATTCAACTCCACACAGGCTTTGGCATTCCTAAGACCATCCTTTATATACTTTTCTGAGTAACTTGGTGGGGCTTCCACATCTTGTACACTTCCTTTTTTATGTTTGAATTTAGTCAAGAGCTCCTGGTTTATCCCTGCAGGCCTAAATGTTTGACCAACAGAAACATGTTAAGAATCAAAGAATTTCTAGTGGTCTTGATTTTTTTAGGGTTGTGTTCTGCAGCACTGACTGAACTTCCCTTCTTGTTTGTGTGCCATAAAGGTGCTAGAGAGCCAAGACTAAAAGAATATGTTTCTGAAAAGGGGCCAGAGGTGCTAGAGAGCCAAGACTAAAAGAGTATGTTTCTGAAAAGGGGCCAGGAACTTATAAGGACACAGTTCTGGCAGGAAAGATAAGTTTGGAAAAAATGAGCATGAGAACATTAGTTACTTGCTCTCATTTTTTTTTTTTTTTTCCCAGTGAAACATTTTTTACATGTTCTCACATATAAAATTAATGCCATTAGATTTCTCTGAACTAGAAACATCCCATTATGTTTTGAGCATTAGTTAGTGGTGTTAAAACGTAGGTGACAATATTATGTTTGTTTTCTGAGTGAATTTGTGAAGCAATGAAGCTTACTTTTATGTGATGTATAACTTTTGTTTTAATGTCTGTTAACTTTGGTTGTTCTGTAATTACAGCATGCAATGAGATTATGTTTTGAAGAAGAATTGTGAAACAGTGGAAGCTTATCCAGTTAGAAGCAAGCTTTCAAATGAGTTAATATTTCCCCCATTCCTCTTATTTGCAGGAGACAGCTGCAGTCACTGGATGCATTATAGTGATGCCACTAAAACCAGAAGTGGGTGGGCCACAGAATTATTAAATGAATTCAAAAGCAATGTTGAATTGCTTAAGCAGGCTGTAAAGGATCAGGTCATAGATTCTCCTCCCAAATCACCACCTGCTGTATCTCCTCAAAACCTACAAACAGGTACTTTTTTGCATCACTAATGCTCTAATTCCATGAAATGTTAAAAATATTCTTAAAAAGACTGTTCTTTTCAATGATTCCATCGCTATTCTTTCCTACAGGCAAGGAACAGATACCGAAAGGAACATCTAGGGCTTCCTCTGTACCTTCCCAACAACCAAAGGGCAAACTGATGTCTAGTCCTATTGTGGTTAGACTTGCAGATTTCAATATATATCAGGTACCTTTCTTCAAGTTAGTAAAACTGGGGCTACTTAGCCCTTGACTGTTACGTAACTGTGTTTTTTAAGGGACAGTTCTGAAGTCCATTGAAATAGATAGAAGTCTTTCCATCCATTCTTGGATTAGACCTTTATGGGCCTGCTTCTCCTTTGTTAAAATTAGTGGATATTTTCTTACCACCTTGATATTAAATGACACCCTATCACAATTATGTTTTGGATCCAAGTTCTACTGTTGCCCCAATCCTGGCATTTGGAATTTCATCTTTTCATTTTACTGTTAGGTACCCAGTATTTTAATATGTGGTTTTGTATTTCATGCTTTTCTGACTGACGTATTTTAGAAAGTACATGGATTTTTTTTTTTTTAATGTTAAATTAAGGGGTTTTAAAGCTTTCTTCATCCCGTCCCTCCCCTAGTGATATTTGAGTAGGCACTTTAACCTTTCTTTTCCCCCAGCCCCCTCATTTGTTTCAGTGAGTAGTTTTAGCTGCTGGCTGTGGTCCAGATTCACTCTGATGCAGGAGGCAACAGGAACAGAGGAGTATATCTAAGGCAGAATGGTAGTGATATAGAAGGATCTACTCTACATTTCAGGTCCTAACAATGATGCTTAGTGTGTGTTCTTAGTCACTGTGACTTCTATGTGCTCTTGTTCCAATTTTCAATGCTTTTTTGCCATCTCATGTCTGATAGAGTGGGAGGTTGCAGCTTGCTGCCAGAAGCCTTCATCTGGATTTGAAGTGGTTTTATAATATCATTTTGTCCTGTTGGGGTTTGCATTTGCTTTCTACTCTTCAGATGTTGTCTTCTCCTCCCTACACAAATACATTTTCAATTTTTTAAATTGTCATTATTTCTATATTTTTACAATTTACAAAAAGCTGTTTTACTAAATAAATCTGTTATTACTTGAATTTTTGTGTGTTAATACAGAGTTGTTTGCATCTTGAAAAAAGCTACACAGAGTGAAGCAGGCTTATAAAGGTTACATATTCATTATTTCCAGGGAAACTAATACAAGTAGACATTGTCATATATTCAACATGAATAAGTTGGCTAGTTTCAAACTAGCAGGCTGACCGACCAAGTGTTGGATGAAAGAGCTGTGTTTTGACAATATACTTTCTAAACTACGGTACATTCCAAGAAATTTAAGGTCAAATATATATCAAAGGGTGATCTCTTTCTCATTTCATGATTTATATTGGAAGGAAGCAGAAATGGAGGATTGCTGTTTTTATAGTGTCCTGATTCTCCCGTGAAGCAGACCTTTTGGCATAGCTGAGTTTACATATCTCTTCCAGGTGCATACTGAACACCTTGCTTAGGAGTTACAGTCAAGGGTTGGCCTGTGTTCTGGAATCTGTCCTTGTTAACAGTACGTGGACTTCCAAACACTAGTGTAATAAACATCTAGTTCATCTATCCCTTATCATCTAGATACGGGATCCTTTTGGAGAGACAGTATGCAAATATACCACGTCCTAGTGTAGTTGCTTATACAGGAGTTGCAGTGTTTGCAATAAAGATACTGTCATTCTAGGCTTCTACTGAATGCCTGTGAAAGTCACCTGCCGCCCCTGCCTCGCATGAAAGAAGGGGATCTGGTACCCTTAATACTATATAGTTTTCTTGCAAAACCGTTCTATGGAGTTTGCTTCTGCTGCAGAGCTGCTAGATGTTTCTCATTGTCTGCGCTTTGTGTAGTTGGGCATCTACATCTGAGAGCAGTGGAAAGTTACCCTACTAGGGGCAGTGCCTTGCAACTACAAATCCTTAGTGATTCATAAAAATGTGATGTATTAATGAAGTTAATATTTTGTCTTTTACAGGTTTCGACAGCAGACCAGTGTCGTTCTTCCCCGAAAGCTCTGATCTCTTGCAATAAAAAGTCGCTGTATCTTCCCCCAGAAATGCCAGCTATTCATATTGAATTCACTGAATATTACTATCCTGATGGAAAGGACTTTCCTAGTAAGACTTCTGTTTGTACCTAACCATAATGGAACTAGATGATCTTTAAGGTCCCTTCCAACCCTAACCATTCTATGATTCTATAAATTCTGTGTGTTACCTTTACCTTTATGACGCTTAGTACTGATTCCAGGTTGACAGTTGGAAACGGGTAATGGCTTTCTAAAATGGAAAGAACACAACACTGCTCTGTTTGCTCCTGGCAAAATCCTGTAGATACTGTTTTTTATAAATACGGTTTTGAAGTTTTAAAACACTCACAGAAATTTTATTGAGCCATAAATTCTTCATTCTGCAACACATACCTGTGTTGTTTTTGCAATTACACTGTCTGGCTACATGAAAGGACTCCAGCTATTGCAGTAGTGTCGTAAGATGCAACGAAGATCTGCTGGAGTTAATTTTATTAATGTGTTATGGGGCTGGCCCTGTTTTACAGACATTCCTGTATGTGAATTTCTTGGGGATGGGACTTGAGCTCAACAAATCTCCTTGGTTCTACCCTTCCTCTGTAATGAGGACATTCTCCCGCTCTCCTCAGACTTCATTCTATTCCAATACTAGATTTTACAGTCAAAAAATCAGTTACTTGCTTGGAGTGAGAGAAAAAAGCATGGCTTTAGGTATCCTCTAACAATTTATTTTTCCTTGGGACCAAAGGAGTGAGTTTCTGTTCTTTCTCAGATGTAAAATACTGGTGAAATGGAAGCCTGCAGTTATATTTCATCCAACGTAACCTCCCAAAACAAACAACCCAAACAAAGCCCCCAAAACATTTTATTTGTTCTCATGATTTTGTTTTGTTTTCTCTTTTAGTTCCATGTCCAAATTTGTACGGCCAGCTGAATGCTTTACAATTCACCCTGGACGAGAGAAGTATTCTTTGGCTAAACCAGTTTGTGTTGGATCTGAAGCAGAGCCTGATACAGTTCATGGCTATGTACAAATTAAATGACAATTCAAAATCAGATGAACATGTTGATGTGAGAGTTGATGGACTGATGTTAAAGGTACGCGGTCACTGAGGAGGGTTTTGTGGTTCTTTGGGAAAAAATACTTTTTCTCTTAGTCTGAAAAGCTGTTAGCCAAGTGGCTTGAGAAATAAATGAATAAATGAACAAACAACCCATGCAATAAGCCAGATGCTCTGGAAAACTATGCAGAATATGAGAGTTTGAAGACAGACATCTCCTCCATACGACTTCATCTATATCCTAGGGGTATTTCAGCTTTATATTGAAGACCTGAATGGGAGTATTAACAAATCATTTCACTGTGTTCGATGAAGCTGACACAGCAGAATTAAAAAGAAAAAAAGAGCACTGAAGTAAAAGTAACTAGCAAAAAATTATTTTTTGCACTCTGTATTAACACAAGGGCCCTCCCTTGTTCCTCTGGTTGTGGTGCATCAAAACTCTTTTGTTCTGCTTAGTGAATGTCTGGACTAAAGGAAGTGGGTCACCTGAATGCTTCTCTACTTCAAAACCCATTCTCACAATTTTCTGTTTCACACTAGCCCTTGGCTGTAGTTCAGACACACAAGTTCTCGATATGTTTATTCCAGAGGAGGCGTGCTTGTCACTCCAGCTGAACTTCAGATTTTTGCTACCCTTGTCATCTTTGGAGGAGAATGATTATTGAGCAGAAAGTTTTTTTACTCCCCCTTCCCCCTCAATTTGCATTGGGCGTTGGTTCCAAGGTTCAGAGGCAAAAAAACCCAATGAGTCTTTTTGATGGTGCCCGCAGAAGAGCTTTCAAGGGTTCTAAGAAGTTTTCATATGGAGAGATGGTTATCTTTCTAAGGCTCTTGGTGCATATTTAATGGAACTTTAAAAGGATGTGGTTTGTACTGAATGAAAACAATCAGTGAGAGCTAACAAGCAGGCCACTACAAGTATAGACTGATCAAATATTAAATTACTATATGAGAATAACCTGCTAGACTAAGAGAAAAGTACTCTTAAATCCCCCGAACCTTGACTAATATTAATTACTTCATCCCTGTTGTCACTGCATTATTTTTGTTTCAGCAAATTATGTATCTTTTATTATTCGTGTCCTTGATGTTTACGTATCATATAGCTAATTGCTATATAGTTATATATTTTGTTCTTAGTCCTTCTGTTTACACGAAGAAGTTTCTTTGCTCCATCTTGTAAGTGTCTTTAGGATGACTCTTTTATTCTGATTTTTATAGATTCAGCGTGGAGATGTTGTCACAGAAGGTAGTGTCACTGCTACCAGCAGAAGTGTGGCCAAGGCCCATGTTAGCAACAGATAGAGGATTTGGCTTAAAATTGATATTTTCTTTAAAAGTCAGGATATGCAAGTTAAATTAAATCCAGTATACGGAACTATTTTGGTTTTTTAGGAGTTGGAGTATATTTTTATGATGAAAAACATTTCTTATGTTTACCAGATAATGGTCACAAAATACCTATTCTGTATTCTGCGATGTTAAGAATATTAGCTGTGTTAGCACATTTAATAGTTTCATTGTATCTTACCATAGAAACAAAATACTGTACTACTCAGAATAGTGAAAAACCCTATTTGACAAATAAGATTGAAAACCAGAGATAATTCGGTGTTCAAAGTTGTAAATACTTGTAAGATTTGAACAAACATTCTGCCAAGCTGTTTCATGTGAAGCATGAATTTTAGCTGTTTCCTCAATTGTATACCACGTTCATCTATATTTTTGTAACTAGACAAAATATATTTCTCTCCTGCAGTTCATCATCCCATCAGAAAACAAACCTGAACTTCATAAAGATCATCCTCGTGCACTTTCCATTCAAAGTTCAGAGATGATTGCTACGAATACAAGATTCTCGCCGAACTGCAGGCACTCTGATCTGGAAGCTTTGTTTCAGAACTTCAAAGACTGTGAATTTTTCAGTAGAACTTTCACCACTTTTCCCAAGTCCCAGAAGAATTTTAATCTTTTGCATCCGATCTTCCAGAGACACGCGCATGAACAAGACACAAAAATGCACGATGTTTATAAAGGTTATATAATCCCAAAATTGAATAAGTATGCATTAAAGACATCTGCAGCTACTGACGTTTGGGCCTTGCATTTTTCCCAGTTTTGGATAGATTACGAAGGAACGAAAAGTGGGAAAGGCCGACCGATAAGCTTTGTGGACTCATTCCCACTTTCCCTTTGGATTTGCCAGCCAGTAAGATTTGCAAAGTCACAAAAAGAGCTTTTATCACATAATCAGACAGCTTTGAACATTCCGAAAAGTGACTCTAGTGACCTTGCTAATAGGCTGCAACGTAAAAAACTTTTAAAGGAGTACTACAGCAGTGAAACGGAGCCTGTGACCAACGGCGTCCGCGTGTCAGATGCTTCAGGAGTGCTTGCTGAAAGCTCTGCCTCTGATGCAGATGTACATGTTCTTGTCCATATTCAAAAACACGTAAGCGTGCAGATCAATCATTACCAGTATCTTTTTTTGCTGTTTCTCCATGAATCCCTTGTATTGCTCCTGGAAAACTTAATGAACGATGTAGAAGCAGTGACAGGAAAACCTGCAAAGGAAACAGATGTCTGCATAGGGATCCTACTAAAAAGTGCAGAACTAGCCTTACTACTGCATCCAGTGACTCAGGGAAACCCTTGTAAGACTCCAGTTGTGGAAGAAGAAAGTCCTGTGGCATCAGAGCTCTCCCCTCTGGGAAATGGGGAAGCTCTTACTTCAGAGAGTAAATTAGGTGGCAGTAAGACAGTGCAAACTGGCATTACTAATTTTGATTATGTAAATGACTGCAAGCCTCTGAATGCTGAAGTTAATAAAGGAATTTTAATAGATCCTCTTTTGTTTAAATCGGACAGCCATACGGATTTTCAGAAAGGAAGGTCGTTTTCAGATGATGCATCGGATAAAGGCCTGGGAGATACAAGTGAAGGAGGAAGCAGTGGACTGTTTAGTAGAAGCGATTCAGAGGAGGTCTGTGGACCTCTGAGTGAGAAAAGTAGTTTGCATCCTAGGGATTCAGCATCCATTTTAAATAAGAGAGAAGATTCTACTGAATTTTTCATTGATAAAGAGGATGAAAAAAATACATTCCCAAACAAGTTAAATGAACAGGAAGGTACAACTGATGGCTGCCCTAACCACCTCACTGACTTGGAAACAGAAACTGCCTTAGAATCTGATGAGCTTGAAATCAACAAAGAGAAAGTGGCTTCAGTTAGAATGTTTGCATCCCAGCCTTCCTCAAGGTATAGAAGGTTTCATACTAGACCAGTTTTCCTCCTGTTTGAAAATATTTATCAGTCTTCTTGGCCACGTGCTGTTGGTCGTGGTCAATGGAAGTGAACATCTAGTAGGTGAAAGTATATAAAGATAAAAGATATGCAGTGTGCAGCATTCAGTGAAAGCTAAAATGAACTGTTAGTTAATTGATTTAAGCTATTTACTTTCAGTTTAAATGTTTTGAATTATGTATTGAGAAGTACATTGAGATAAATATCCCAGGAATGCATGTGGTCTCTACACTTGCCTCCATGCCAAAGGATTCTTGAATAACCAGATTTTTTCTTTTACATATTGGCTGGTTTAGAGGAATTTTTTAAAATTACTTCTATGTAATTCCTCAAATTTGAAACAATAACTTCTTAATGTCATTATATTTAAAAAGTGCAAAGCCTAAGGAACGCTGCCCGTCCGACCTCCCTGCATTCTCTGTTTCTTACAAGAATATGAAGAGAAGTCCCTCACAAGTCTCTCTGGACACCATCTCTATTGACAGCATGATGCTCGAGGATCATTTGATAGAGAGCGATGGAAGCGACAGCCAAAGCTTTCTGGAGAAAGGTAAGCAGGTTTAACAAAATATTTTTAAGCAGTACGTGAAAATGTTGTTTGTTACTAAAATAATACTCAGAAGGATTGTCCTGCAGCAGATCCTGCATGCTTCACAGCATTGTTTCTCTTAGATTCTCCAGTCAGTCATAGCAAGGATATTCACAGCACACGTTTCAAGGGAAAGCAATAAGGTGTGCTACTTAAGTAGTGCTACTTCATTAAACACCACTTAATTTTCCTCTCTTGAGGAGAGTAAAAGCATTGCAGTGCTGTGTTGCAACCCTGAATTAAGCAGAACTCTTCCCTGTTTTGTTTAAAAGCCGTTGCTTTGGCTGTAAGCGTTTACAGGTTTGTACCCTGGATCGGTGTTAGGCTCGAAATGGTAAAGAAGCTGTAATTTTAACAGTAGATGGGAAGGAAATAGATTTTCTCTAATACTCGGCATGCTAATTATCAGGCTGATGGATGTGGGAGTCTCCTTTCAGCTAGTTCCTTGTGGAGCAGTTGCTAGCTATTGGCGGTTGCTCCTTATCTGGGGAAGGAACTCAAGTGTGTGGTAATGATGTCTTCACAGTCTGTAGTATTGTGGACTTACGCATTTGTAATGATCTAGTAGCTCTCTGGCAAAACTGATTAAATGATTTTCTAATGTCAGAAAACATGATTAGAAGACTTTATTGGTACCTCTTTTCTGAGAAATTCTCCTTCTAATAAAGAATGACAGTTTGTTTTTTTTTTTTTTTTCCCCCTGTAGGATTTCTTTTAAGTCTAGAGCAATAATGAGAAGAATGCTTCACTGGCAAACCTGTTATATATTTGGATTGTAGGAGTATTCCTGCATGTGCTTATGTGGGAGTATGCCATAAAATACATTTTCCATTTTAAATGACCTTTATGTGGTTTTTTAGTTAGTTTAAAAATACTTAACTGCAGAGTAAGTCTGTATCCTTTCTAGTTGTCAAGGAAACACTGCCAGGATCACTCTAACAAAAATATATATAGCTGATTTCTCTAAACTTAAACCAGCAAACATTTGCTCTAAAGGCACTGTGTAATGTTTTAGGTACGTGGCTCAGAACTTAATTTTCTTTTTTTTCTCCGTAGATCAATTTTATATTTGCTTTGGAAGAGTAAAAAAGGCCCTTCACAATTTTTTCAAGTGCACGTAGACTGCCACTTTGGTTTTGTCACTATATCCTGGCTTGCAGGATATTCTGTAAGAGGAATGGATTTGGCAGTTCAGTCATAAATATTTTTTTAATGAGCCATTCAACTCATTTAAAAAAAATGAGTTAAGGTGTGCATAGAATAACAGACACTGACTTTATTCTTAATGCAGGAGTGATTCAGGTTATGCTCTGCTAACTCTGCGTTTTTTCTGATGTATATGCGGAAGGTATTACAGCCACAAACTATCAAAGCCCATCAGAAAATGCCCATGAAGGAGGCACAGTGATTGAAAACTGTGATGGGTCATCTCCAGATGCCATGAGCGCTGCTTCAGAGAATGCCCATGAGACTAGTGAAGAAATGGTAATATTGTTGAATTCCATCGGAATACATGCTTCAGTAAATTAAAGCTTGAAACAGAGCTCAAATTAATGCTTTCAGAGGTGATTTTCCAAGTAGCTTTGGGAGCTTTTGCTAGTGCATTATGTAAGTCTATAGATCTAGTGCACTTGTATGAAGTACAAATGAAGATTATAATCCGAGTTACACTGAGCTTTCCCTGTCCTTGTTATTCCCTCTGTAGCCACTCTTGATAAATGGCAGTCGCTACTTAAAATTATCAGAAAATAATTCTGTCCTTGTTATTCCCTCTGTAGCCATTCTTGATAAATGGCAGTCGCCACTTAAAATTGTCAGAAAATAATTCTACTTTAGTACATAGCAATGGTTTGTAATATCATTATGTTCTTCTGTACTTTGTCGGATATGATATTTGAAATCATCAAGTGTAGATGAGAGAGAGCACCATAACTCTGACATTTCTTGTAAGGAGATGTTTGTTTTAGCAGCATTCTGTAGTATTTTCAAGTAGGAGCATAGCAACTGCCCTGCTGGGTCGGATCAGAGATGCCTCTTGACCAGGATTATGTCAGGACAATGCCCAGTATTTAGAGAAGGTTAGTAATAGTAAAAGTAATCATGCATGTAAAGAGAGATTCCCTCCCTGAGACACCGTGCAGGGTCCAGTGTTTTTCATCTGCCTACCTACTTATTCCTTGCTGATCCTTGCCCTAATCAATGCTGCTTATCATTGATTGTGTCAACTGATGCATTCTTGTATCAGTTAAGGCCATGAACTGCAAGCTGAAGAGTACATGGGCCCAAAGGAACAGTGAATTTACTGAAAGCTGTCGTGTGCTTGCTGACCTGTTTTCCTTTTAGTAATGTTAGACATGTAATACTACCTTTGCTTTAAAATATTTGTGGATCACCTTCATTTACCAAAAAACAAAACAAAACAAAAAAAAAAAAGCCAAAAGAAACCAGCTTAAATTATTCATTCCTTTCAAATAAATTTTCAATCATCTGTACATGTAGGTAATACAGAAAAACCCGTATTCATTCAGTTTGTTGTGCAAATGCCTATTAGTGTATCCTTTTCAGTTTGTAGAACATAACTAAAAATTCATTAGAAAAAAGAAAAATGAGCCCAGAATAGTAGTAATGATGATGGACCTGTATCTTCTGATATACCAAAGCTGAGTTTTGAAACAGACTGCTACTTTTCTTTTTTTGAAAGATATTGCAGTCCAACAAATAGAGAAGAAGGGCTGCGTGCTATGCAGACAGCCCAAGTCTAGTTAACCTTCCCTGGTCCTTTAACCTGGTCTGTTTCAGCACTGCAAATGCCTGGTTGTGCTTAGGGTACCCATGGAGTGGAGTGAATGCAGCCTTAGAAAATTTCAGGTGTCGTGTAGTTTTTTTAGGTCACATGCTGCTTTGTCAGAGTGAGGAGAGTGAGTCTCAGTTTCGTGCCTCTTCTGGCCAATTCTGTATTGGTATTAGTGGGTTATAAATAGAAGTGTCTGCCTTTGGACAGACAATTGAGCAACCCATTGTCAAGCCCGTGGCTACGAAAAGAAGAAGAAATGGGGAGACTGTGTCTTTCTGTGAGCAAGGGTTATGGGCACAAAGATTCTTTTCCATTTGTGGGGGAAGAGGTTTAGACAGAACTTAAAAACTAATAACCGCTGTAAATTCAGTTTATGATCTCATATTTTTTTTATCTTGATTTTGTTGACAGATGTCTGTTGTGGTTTTCCAAATATTTGGTGTGAATGGTGAAATAGACATCAGAGGGGAAGACACAGAAATATGCCTGCAGGTCAACCGGGTGATACCTCATCAGTTGGGAAATATCAGTGTTCGACACTACCTTTGCAACAGAACTGTAGGTAAGAACTAACGGTGACCTCTCAGTGTTGTGAAATTGGAGGTGGAAACATTTGTTCTAAGCCAATAAAACCACTGTTTTAGCTTTAAAGCACAAACCCAGTTTTATGTTAGTACCATAGCATCCTTTTTATGCCGGTTTAGAATATCTACTCTGATTTCTTTCCTAATTACCATAGATTGAAAGAGAAGGAAATAAAAATTGAACCATTTCTGATAATGTGAGTAAAAAATATGCATTGCATTGAATTCTGGTCATTAGTTTGCTTTTTACAGATCAAATTAGTTGCATTAAATTATGTCATTGTTTTCCGAAGATGGAAGTCCTTTACTGCTCTAGCAATGCTTTGCTTATAGGTACCTCCGGGGGGACTTTTTACAAGGGCCTGTAGTGACAGGACAAGGGGTAATGGGTTTAAATTGAAAGCGGGGAGGTTTAGATTGGATATCAGGGAGAAGTTCTTCATGGAGAGGGTGGTGAGGCACTGGGACAGGTTGCCCAGAGAAGCTGTGGCTGCCCCATCCCTGGAAGTGTTCAAGGCCAGGCTGGATGAGGCTCTGAGCAACCTGGACTAGTGGAAGGTGTCCCTGCCCATGGCAGGGGGGTTGGAACTGGATGGTCTGTAAGGTCCCTTCCAACCTAAACCATTCTGTTGTTCTATGATATCTCTAGATTAAATTAACACCCACACTTTAAACAGATCTATAATCTGCGGTTTAAGAAAAGTTAAAAATTGACTGTGTGGCAGGAAAGATGAACTGCTAGGAAAGCCTTTTTTTCCCCCCCCCTTTTTTTCTTTTTAAAGCGTGATAGGAGCACAGGGTGTAGTTTCATGCCAGATATTTGCACAGCCAGATCAACTAGTGTGTTGTCAGAGCTGTTCTTGGGCACGAGTGCATACACGTTCTCTGCCAGAAAACCTAGTTCACATACTGTGAGGTTTTTTTCTTGGCGTGATGCATTTACTGGCACTCACAGCTTGCTTTGCTCCCCTCTGCCAGCCTTCCGCATGGATTGCTGGATGCCAGCTCTGTTGTGCTGTAGGGTTTTTGGAGCAGACCCCTGATGCACCTGCTTCTGGTTCATCTCCTTTCCTAGGAAACAGCCATAGCAGCTGTTGGCTGCCACTTTTTTCCAGCCTTTCAGCAGTGTGGATTTTCTTCAGGAAGCCGTGCTTGGCAGCGCAGCCTCTGATGCTCTAGCTAAAGAACCCGGTCACTGGTAGGCTGAGCCACTGCCAGCAGCTGCTGCCTGAGCAGCTCTTGCGTGATGTTGGCATTGCACTCAGGCATCTAAAGGCGAGAGGGAGGTCCAGCAGGGAAGACTCATGACTGACCTTCAGTTCATACAGCAGGCAAACTGATTCCTGGTTATCTCTTGTATCCTCTGTGAAAGCGAGAGGGAGTAGATAGTAAGAACATGCCACCTTCCTGCTCTCATGTGGATCTTAAACTAGAACCTGCTTCCTCTGGTTCAGCTGCTTATGAGAGGCTTGTGCACTGGCTGACTATTTATGGACAAAAGGTTATAATGGGATTGGAATCTCCAAATACTTCCAAACTTCATATCTCTTCCTTTCTCTTTCTGGTGTGTACCTGGATGGGCAGGCTGACAACACTCTTATACATCCCTGTTCACTCCCGTTCTGTAATGTACATCTTTTCTGTTCCCCCACTGATGTTGTCTTCTCTCCCCTGTAGGGCTGTGCTTTCTGTACTGAGTGAGGAATCTTCTGCAGCCACTGCAGCTGCCCCCCATCCCCCACATTTATTCTAATAGAAGAACTAAGGGAGAAAACAAGTTTTAAAAAAAAAAAAAAAAATCCAGAGGATCAGGGTTGGGAATAAGTTTGAGAATTACATTAAAAGAAATAATGTGAGTTAAAAGTAACAAAATACAACTAAAAGAACCAATGGGCAAAAGCTTAAGAAAATACCCCAATACTCAAGTGGTGAATCAACGATTGTCACCAGTAAACTGAGGAACCGTGCAAAGCAGTGAATAACCGAGTCATAATTGCAGTCTATGAAGGTGTTCTGCGTAAAAATAACCATTTAGAACCTGCCATACTGTTAATGCAGTAGGTGTAGAAAGGGAAAAGTGTGCCTAATAGTTGGAATTAGATTGAGGGTGGTGTGGCGGCTGTGTACTTCCCTGCAGGGCTGGCTGCAGGACGATGCCTTTATCAGCTCTTGTCTGGCAGCAATAACAAAAGAAGGGGGGATGGAATATGGCAGGGGTCTGGGAAGGGCAGTACTTTTGCTGAGGCCTTGTCATGCATGGAGGAGAAGGGAACACAGTTGATAGCAGCTTCTGAGATGCTGAATGCAATTTTTACTCCATCCTCTCTTGACCTTGCCCCTTTCAGGTATCTCCAAGACAACCCAGGCTGACTCCATGGCTGAGACTGAATGTTCAGTCTGTTCTTCTGCTGTTTTTCTACACTTTGGTGGGTCCTTCTGGCAATGATGCAGGCACTCTTTTCTGGTCTGGAAATGTCTGCTCTGGAAAACAGCACATACTGCTTATTTCTGTCTCTGTATTTGTGAGAAGAATATAGATCCTGGAGGGAAACAAGGTTTCCCAAACCAATTGCAGAGACTCGTTGGCGCGGGTAGTCATTGTTCTCCTCCTATCTGGAGAGTTGCCCTTCCTCCCAAGGACTGTTGGTAGCTAATTCTCTTCTGTCTGGACTGGATGATACTTGCAGGGTACACTTTTTTTATGGTGGGGGAAACATGAGATCTAGCACTTAGACATTGGTAGGACTGCAGAATGGAGTCACAGCTCTTAGTGTTGTGGAAACCTCTGTTTACAGAGGTAGCAGAGGGAGAGGCTCTGGTGCGCAGCAGAGGCTGAAGATTCTCATGTTCGTTTACAGTTCTTCCTGTTGGTCTCTGTCAGCCTGGATCGATGATGTGTTCATCTTCCCTGGCTCTAGTGCACATAGATCTGTGCATATGTCCTGACCGCGGCTGCCCGAGGTCATCCATGAGAACTGGGCACTGTGCAGATAGAGGAACCCAATTAATCTAGGACAGCAAATTAATTACTCTGACGGGCTGCTGTAGCTTCGGGCAATGTCTGTCGCATGCTGTACTGAAACAGGAAACTGCAGTTTTTGGACCTGTGCTGTGTTCAGGCTGGAACAGTGTTACTTGAATAAAGTTCCTGCATTTTGCTGTACGTCTCTCTGGCTGCACTTGGTCTAGAAGAGTTGAATAGCCTGCATGTTTCATGGGATGAATATAGAAAGTTAATTATCCTTCTTCTCAGCCCTCCTCTTACCCCACATTTTCTGTTCTTTTTAAAAGACACATACAGAAACTTTATTCCTACTACTCTCCTGGAGCTTTTTCCTGGAGACAGCATGTTTAGTTACAGTTGGCATCCATGGGCATTGCATGCACGTTTTCCTTAATTTGGCTCCCTCTCAGAGGAAGCACATTGTCAGGAACATAGTAGGTGTTCGGCTTTTCTAGGTGCCCTGTCAGCATTCCCACTAGGGATGTAGTCCATTTCTCCAGTTTTTTTGGAACGTGGACCAAAGCCAGTTTTGCCCCAGTGTCCTTTTTTTGTTCTCATTAGGCCCTTCATAAGCTTTTGCTGAAGGTTCCAGAGGCACCTCAGAATGATCTGGACTGCAGTCTTGAAAAATAATACACTGCATATGGCTTAATTTTCCTTATTCCTTACATCGTATGAACCCCTCTCACTGCGATTTGGCCTGTTGTCTCTTGACCTTCTGACAGGCACCACTGTGAAGAGCCTGGCTCTGTCTCCGTAACCTCATCGTCGGTGTTGGACGGCTGCTAGTAGGCTTCCCGTGAGCCTTCTCTTCAGCTCTCTGGTAATGGCTCATATAAGCAAAAGCAGAAATCAAGAAGGGGAGATTACAATAAACTGCATGTCAGTATGATGGGGGGAGGAGAAAGAATAGTATTAGAGAAACATAAGTAGAATCACAGAATGGTTTGGGTTGGAAGGGACCTTAAAGATCATCCAGTTCCAACCCCCCTGCCATGGGCAGGGACACCTTCCACTAGACCAGGTTGCTCAAAGCCTCATCCAGCCTGGCCTTGAACACCTCCAGGGATGGGGCATCCACAGCTCCTCTGGGCAGCCTGTTCCAGAGCCTCACCACCTTCTCCGGGAACAATTTCTTCCTGATATCCAATCTAAACCTCCCCACTTTCAATTTAAACCCATTACCCCTTGTCCTGTCACTACAGGCCCTTGTAAAAAGTCCCCCCCAGCTTCCTTGTAGCCCCTTCAGGTACTGGAAGACTGTAATAAGGTCTCCCCGGAGCCTTCTCTTCTCCAGGCTGAACAAGCCCAATTCTCGCAGCCTTTCATCATAGGAGAGGTGCTCCAGCCCTCTGATCAGCTTCGTGGCCTCCTCTGGACTAGCTCCAGAAGTAGAAATAGGAAGTCTTACTTTTGTCTTCAAATTTAACTTTAACTGCTTCTTTTTTTCCAGTTTCTAAGCTTGTAAACATGGACTTTTCTGAGGAAACCAGAGGTTAAACCAAGAAGCTTTTTTTTGTTGTTTTAATGCTCTCAAATTTATTTAACAGGTAGATGCTCTGCTAATATAAATTGACATAATTTGGTTGATTTTACTTGAGTTACTTTGATTTCAGCTGTCTTTCACGTTTCAGTGTTTCCTTCTTAATGTCATTGCTGTATATGACTATGAACAAGCCTTTTGTCATACAGATCATTCCTGTAGGCCAGCCATCAAACCGACCAAATGGCTTGAGCATCCCACAGGGTGATTGTTCCTGCCAGTGAACCCTCTTTTTTTTGTACGACAGATGGATACTGGCCACTGCCCCCTCCCTCCCCCTGATATCTGGTTACCTTAAATATTTTATTTGTAGAACTGTTCATTTGAATTTTGCCCTTGTCCTTACTGGTGAAAGATGCTGAAGCTGACAAGAAACTACCAGGGGGCTTTTAAGGTTCAAATCTACTGCCGACCAAATAATGGAAACACCATGCGGTCATATTCTCCCTGTTACTGCTTTGCTGTTTAGGTTCCTATGTGCGAGCAAGGAAGTTCCTCGCTCAGGGATTTCTGCCTTTCCAGGACAATATCTGCTCTTTTGAGAGAGTGAACAGACTTAAATGTGTTTTCTGAATTAAAATTGAAGGTGTTAGTGGGAAAAGTATGCAAAATAATTGTTTTTCCATCATCAAGACGTTGAGGAAACACAAATCTTTCATGCAGGGTGGTACTTCTCTGTTGTCTTTTTCTGTTGTCACAGTGAGGTAGTAGTACCTGTATGTTTATTTCTCTTTAGTACTTTGAAGTGATATACTTAGAAATTTGCTCTGAAGGTTTGTATTTACAACGCTGTAATTCATGGGTAGTACCTCTAAAGCACTTCTGGAAAATCAGGTGGACAGTAGAGGTAAAAGTGACTGCATCATAACTGAGATTTTTTGTACATTGCAAAATTTTGATGCAGATTTGTTTTCCTTTTGCAACAGGTTCTGACTGTAAATCTGTGGCTGGTGAAGTTAATCCATCACCTGAGATTAGTTTGAGGTGGGAAAGTGGGCCCAGTGCTGTCAGACATTCTCTGCTGGCTGTAAAGAACGGTTTTCTTCAGTGTCATGTGGAGAACTTCAGTGCTGAATTCCTGACGTCTTCCCTCACGAACATTCAGCATTTTCTAGAAGATGAAATGGTTGCAGAAGTGATGCCTATGAAGATAAAAGTTTCTAATGCAAGGATTAATTTAAAAGTATGTTACCAATGAGCTTTTTGGCTGCTTTAAAGAAATCGTGTTCTTGTTTCTTTGATGATAATCTACTTATCTGGATACAGTTAACTTCAAAGAAACTGCTATCATACTCTGGAAGGTCTTTAGATAGCACTGAAACAATTTAAAAATCCGTAGATTTGGTTAGCTCTGTGGTATGCCTAGAGGGGGGATTCTCTGCGTGGCTGAGCCGTTTGTACGAAGTAATATTTTATACTTTTTTTCTCCTCTCCCAATCTCTTTTGTGGAGTGACAGTGCCTGGGAGTTTTATAGGTAAGGTATACCAAGTTCCTAAAGGCACAATGGGTTTTTTTTGGTTGGGCTTTTTTTCCTAACATTAGGTTTTCTGATTATACAACACAGATTTTAAAGGTTAATTCTCTCTCCTACTTAGAGGATAGTTCTTGCAATTAAAGTTCAGTACAAAAAAAGGAAGAAGGTTATGGGGATTCTAGTTCAAACCACTTGAATACTGCTTCTTAGAACCCAGATTTCATGTTCTGCCCTACCTAGAAACAGGTACTAAATAATGCAAGCTTTTCTCACCAGTGTAGCTTAAAATAGTAATGTTAGGAGGACACTCCAGCACAAATCTCCTAGGGGATTCTCTTTCAGACATTGAAAGGAGATGGTGAGTTTTGTGCTGCACAACCACTGAATATAAAGATAAGGACACTATTTTTGTTGTGGTGGTGGTGGGGAACAACAGCAACAAAAACCCAAATGTAAAGGTAAGATAATTATATCATTGCTTTGGAAGTGAATAATCAACCACATGAACTTTGAACAAATTGAGGACTGGAACAGCGGCGTCTGGAGCTAAAAGGCCTTGATCCTGCTGAGACAGTTCTTGACAGTTGTTATCTCTACCGTGTTCTATTCAAAGTGCACGTTTCCTCTCCCTCCCTGATGCAGCTTTTCTATCCCCCAAGGATCGGCAGGTGCTCCTTGAGGGCCATTTCTATTGCAGGAGTAGCACAAGCACTTTCTGAAGAGCTGTGGATCTGTTCCTCAGACTTCAGTGTGTCACAGACGTGCATGCCCAAATGCAAAAAGGGAAGTCTTAACATACAGTCATTTAAAGTTAAAACCAGCATGGGGCCTGTTTATTGGCAAGAAGGCAGACTTCAGCAAAATGTTCTTGAGAAGGCAGCCGTTGAGGTAGGGAATATACGTTGATGAACCGGCAGTAAGAGCGGGCTTGACAGCAAAGCCCTGACGTGCTCGCCCAGCGGTGCTTGCCCAGCTGTGCACGCCCAACGGTGCTCACAGGTCGCAGTGAAGCTACTTGCAATGGTTGACACACTGCCGGTTTGACAGATAGATGATTCATTTCCGTAGAGTTGTTGGGTAATAAAGGGTATGGGGATATGGTTCATGTTTATGCTGCGTTGCCTGTGCAGTGCAGTATGTTCTGGTTTTTCTGCATGAGACTCAATGCAGTGTGTTTTGTGGAAGGGGGGAAGAATTTAAGGAAGGTTATTTTAGTTTTTGCGTTTTCTCTGAAATCTCAGTGCTGTTTCTTGAAACTTTGGCAGTTATATCTCAACAGCTTTCTTGGTACATGCTTAATGCTGATATGTATCGTTTCTGATTATACTGGCTGCATTATTCAGCTTGTCAGGGACAATGAACTATCCAGACTACCAGGGAGACCCCAAAAGAAGCAATTTGTGAAGTTTCCCTTCTGTTGAGTACAGTAGTATAAGTGAACTGCAGCTGGTGTCACCCCAAACTAAATTCTAAAAAGACACAATCTGCTCAGGAATGACATCTGTACCCGTTCAATCTTTAAATAGTTCAAGGGAAAATCAGATACTATATAGTTTGGTCTTCTTATCTCTGACTCTGAAAGCTCCTGAGCCAAGAATGTCTTTAGTTGGGATATAATCTTATTGAGATGTCTGCAAAAATACTTTGAAGTATTTTAGTCGGACTGTATATATAAGTTCAGCAGACTTACTCCAGAGATAAATCTGGACCTTTAATATGATCTCTGGGAAAAAAAAATACAGCAAAAGTTTAGTGGAGATCCCATTAGCAAATTCGACTCTGAAATGTTCCCTTTCAAGTTTTATTAAATCCACTTATATTTATTTGAACATCTTAATTAGCAATTTTGATTTCCTGGTAAACTAATTTTTTAATACCTCTGTTTTTAGGATGACAGTCCACGTGAAAATCTCAAGCCGTCTGAGCTGGTACCAATAAAACTGCATATTGACATACTCTGGATAGAAAGAAATGATGATGGGTCTTTTCTCATTAGAGGTTTGTATGTTCCTGCACCTTGATATGTCAGTATTATGATCTAATTATTATTAATACCGATTTCTTCCTTTGTGCAGACACGTGGCTAATAGTGAAAAGATAACCGATGATAATTTGTGTAAGTTGCGTTGCCACATCCCTTAATTCTGAGTGTAGTCACATAGAGGAAAATGGCTTTTTGGAGTCGTGTATTGGCTGTGATAACCCGCAGCTGAATCGCTCGGAGAGAAATAAAAACACGCATATAACTGCATCAGGACGTGCTTCATCGGTGCATATCGCTGTGTCGGGATGTTCCTTCGACTGACGACAAACCAGACCAAAAAAATGCCTTTCTTTACAGATCACCAAGGTGGTTGCCTGTTGTCTCTGTGGTTTTGTGTTATGGGTGGGAACAGAGAATATCGTAGAACAAAAGACTGTTTGAGAAGTACAAGTAGCAGTTTTCAATTCTGTGGGTTACGGAGGTGTCCTGGCAGCTTGGGGCTGGGATTGCACCGAGACTTGTATTTTGAACAGCGATTTAGCTTTGTACTTCTCATGAAATACGTACCATTTTTCCTACATATATTGCCAGATACTAAATACTAATAACAAGGCAATATGTTTAGAGCTGGAACTTTACTGTTGTCTTTCACAGATACGTCAAAGAATCATAGACTAATCTAGGTTAGAAGAAAACTCTAGAGGTCCTCTTTTCTACTCTGCGCTCAGAGCAGGGGCAGATCTGGTCAGGTTGCTCAGTGCCTTGTCCGGTCAAGTTCTGAGCATCAACAAGGCAATTCCACAACTTGCCTTAAATAATCTGTCCCAGTGTTTCACCATGCTTATGGTTAATTTTTTAGGTAATGTTTAACTGGAAGTTCCTTTGTTGCAGCTTGTGTCTGTTGCCTCCTGTCCTGCCAGGCAGGCGTGTTTGAGCACTTGCCAAGCATTTTGGGGAAGTCTCCTCCATCGTCTCTGTACCCTTCCACTAGGTAGGCAGCGACAGCATTAAGATCACCCTGTAGCCTTCTCATCTTCAGATGTGATGAGTGCATCTCGCTGAGCCCCTCATTTCTATGTCACGTGCTTCTGATCACAGTTATCTTGGTGGTCCTCTGCTGTCAGGATCTTTCTCATATTAGGGGATCCAAAGCTGCATCCAGTATTCCAGACGTCGTCTCACTGATTCCAAGTATGGGGGAATAATAACTTCGCTCATCTTGCTAGCTATGCCCTTGCTAGTAGAGCCTGGAAGTGCCTGGTCATTGCTGTGAGAGCTCACTGCTGACTCCTGATAAATCTGCTTGTTCACCAAGGCTTACAGGTCGTTTCCTGCAATGTTACTTTCTGTCCAACCTGTAGTGGAGCAAGAGGCTACTTACTCCTGGCTGCTTCACACTTCTACTTCACACTGGCTTCAGCTGAACTTCATGAGGCTCCAGTCATCGTAGAATCACAGAACAGTTTGGGTTGGAAGGGACCTTAAAGATCATCTAGTTCCAACCCCGCTGCCATGGGCAGGGACACCTTCCACTAGACCAGGTTGCTCAAAGCCTCATCCAGCCTGGCCTTGAACACCTCCAGGGATGGGGCACCCACAGCTTCTCTGGGCAACATGTTCCAGTGCCTCACCCCCCTCTCCGGGAAGAATTTCTTCCTGATATCCAATCTAAACCTCCCCACTTTCAATTTAACCCCATTCCCCCTTGTCCTGTCACTACAGGCCCTTGTAAAAAGTCCCCCCCAGCTTCCTTGTAGCCCCTTCAGGTACTGGAAGGTGCTGTAAGGTCTCCCAGGAGCCTTCTCTTCCCCAGGCTGAACAAGCCCAACTCTCTCAGCCTCTCCAGTTTCTCCTGAAAAACAGCCTTGCCCCTCAGTGTGTCAGTCACCCTTCAATTTGGTCTTGCTCGCAGAATTGCAGAGGGACACCCCCCCTTTTGTCCACGTCCTGAATACATTACTCCAACTTAGGCCGTGTATTGTGTGACTTGAGGAAGAGGCGGCTGCAGGGTGACAAATCAGTTTGCCTACTGATGGGAAGGTATAGCGAAGGTGGACCAGGTGTCTGAGGTGTGCTGGGTCATGCTTTGCGTGTATTTTAATTTCTCCCCGTTATCTAATACATTGTTTGAGTGCGTAGATGTTTAGTGCGTTTCGTTCATCATTTTATACTAAACATTGGAAGAAATAGTAATTTAGTGAGAAAATATATAGTTTTAAGGTTTCTTTTCAGCTCAAATTTTTTCCCTTTTTTGCTGAAGTGCTTTGATCCCTACTCTTATCATGGACTTCTGAGGCACGGGGACTTCAAAGGCACAGGTCAAATGCCACCTGCGCTGCAGGGATTTGGGTATCTGCAGTGCTTCGTTGTTGAGTCCTCCTGTGTGCGTGTGGTGGGAGGCAAGGGGGTAGCAAGCACAGAACTCTTTGTTTAGAAGGAAACGTTTAAAAAGGCAAAAAAACTCAAACCCCAGAGTATTTTTTAGACTGTGAAGGACCCTGACCCTCCTTTTTCCCAGCATTTCTCATTTTACAGCAGTATATCTTAATGGATGCTAGCAGTGGTAAATGCTAGAAAGCTTCTCTAATGCCAAGTCATTTAAGTTATTTTCTAATTTAAAAACCTGATCCCGCAGGTTTATCTCACTGTGTCTTTGAATGTAAATGCAGTCTTCAGATCTGATTTGGACCTGGAGACAGTGCATTGATAGCAATATCAATAGTTCTCTAACTTCTGATTGTTGAGAATGCACATTCTGTGGTGATGATACTGGTCAGTATTAAAAAGTGATAATTTTCTTCAGGCTGGAAGCTGCTTCTGATGCCTCCTTTCCTTTTCTCTCTTCCTCCAAAAGGGTATATGACTTCTATTTTTTTTATGTTTCTATTTCTTAAATTTAATTTTGGGAGGTAAACATAAATGTACTTAATATTACAAGTATATTTGTTCTGGTGGTTTTAATTTTGTGCTGATGAGAATCAAACTCCTTGGTTTTAAATAAGACAAAACCCCCTAAGCTCTACTAAAGCCTCTTTCTGTGATGCAGACAATCAGAGAGTGAACGATGTGCCAAAGACGAAGGTTTCCAGTAGTGCATTGCAGCAGGCAGCTGGATCTGTTGGCCATAAGACACAGGACCGAGCCACGCAGACTACTTCTGACATTCCTGGGCCACCGAAATCGAGCGGGGATTCAGCTGGTCTCCTTAAAAATGAGGTATTAAGAATTCCTTTTGACTTCCTCCCACCCCCAATTATGTTACAGTCATTAACCATCATAATTGTTGTATTATCTGGGAGTGGGCTTGGGGGTTACTTTGTTCAGAAACCTGTTTGGAGGTGGAAAATACGAATTGTGGATATTCCAGTACGGTTCAGTACTTACGCATGCCAAATAAATTTAATACCACACTCTGAATTGGGTAATAATACAGTGCAGATGAATTCCTCTCCTTTGCATCAGAGGGAGTTTTATGAGGGAGCAAGTCCCTTCTTCGCCCCATCCCCCTCATCCCTGTACAGCACAACTGCCAAAGCCCAAGGACGGGACTGTTCAGTCAGACCCTTGCTGATCTGTCAGTCGTACCTGCATTCTGAACTGATGGTGGCAGAACTTGCATATCGGTTTGGCTGGTTTTGCTGCAGGCTGAGAATCCATTCCTAGAGCTCAGAGCCTGATGTTGTTTCCACTGAAACACTGGCTGTCTTGCCTTTGGAGCTAACAGCATCAACTCTCCATGTTCTACACTCATGGACCGGGAATCAGTTGCGGTTGACTCGGCCCCAGCAAACCTGCGCTCAGCAGGGAGCGTGAGCAGGCGGTATGCTCAGGGTCGCTGTCCGGGGAGAAGCTGTCAGGTGGTCGGGAATACTCACGGCGCTCTTCTCTAACCCGACTGTTTCAGCTCGCTGAGGAAAACGAATGTCTCAAGCAGGAACTCGCCAAAGCTAAAATGGCTCTTGCTGAGGTCCAAATGGAAAAAGATGTCCTGCTTCATCGTATAAAGAAGATGACTGTGGATCATCAGTAGGACGGTGCTCTGGTGGTGCATCAGCAGCAGGACTCCAGGTGACGGTGACATCTAAAATACTGTTTGTCAGTCGCTGGAAGAAGGTTATTTTTTTTGTCACAAAGTTTTCTCATTGCAAACAAAATGTTTGTGAACTCATTACTGTTCTGAAATCACCATTAAATGTAACTTTTTCAGATGATTTGAAACTGAAAAAACTTTGGAAAAATCAGTTTATACTGTACTTTCTTAATTTACTGAAGAAAAAAAGCTATCATCTACTTTTACTATTATCAAAGGAGATGTTATTTTTAACGTGTGTTGGGAAAAATGGATGGCTCAGCAATTGAAGAAGGCGCCTCGGTGCATAACTAAGTAAAATGTACCACGCCTCGTCACCAAACTGTATGTTAAGATTATGTTGGTTTATTACTACCAGGAAGTATCCACACGGGAGGTCACATTTGCACTATGATGAGTTGGGCTTAGATCCTCTAGAATAGTATAGCTACTGAAAATGTAAAATACCCACCCTAAACTGGTCCTGAATTCTGTGCAATTTGCCCAGAGAGGATTTTAAGAATAATCCTCTGGTGCTATAGCGTTCCGTATTCCCTTTCCATATGCACTCCTAAAATACCACAGCGGCTGCTGGAGCGTTGAAGCAAGAGGGCATACTACTGGGCTTTCCTCCCGCAGGGAAGCCCACCGCATCTGTACAGCTGATGTCATCTAGATGTTCACACTTCCTTGTTTTCCCTCTCTCCGGGATGGGGCTACAGCCCTGCAGCGGGATCCAGCCCTTTGTGGAGGGTGAGCTTTGAGCTCTGGTCATGCATGTCCGATTTCTGCACAGCTCCTCAGACGCTGCCAAGGATTTTGGTCATGCCAGTGCTTGTGACGGGGGAGAAATCCTACAGGAATTCACTCATTGTATATTGCTCTTTTTTGATAAAAAGGCTGTAGAGAATCATGTAATTGCCCAATGAAACTGTGAGATTACATGAAATGTAACCATACGGTTTAAATCACGGGTGATTTGTACAAACTGAACAGTAAGTTTCAGCTAAAAACTGGTACAGGTGACTAAGTAAAAAAGCACAACACTGTAAAATAGACAACATAGGAGTGTGCTTCTGAACAGTTTAGGAAACGACGTGCAAAAACATACATGCCGCTATGAGTCTGGTTTTGCTAGAAGTAAATTGGCTGAATAATTTAACTAGTGACCTTGAATCTGACAACTGAAAATCCTGTAATTGCTACCACAATTGCTTCTGCTCCATGGGATGTTCGAGGGAAGTTTTGCTTGTAGATATGCAGACAAATCTCGTAGTTTGACTTTGCGTATTCAGGCTGTCAAACTCGTTTTACTTAAACTGGTTTTCATTAAAACATTTTGGAGGACACATAATTTAGACTGCTGAAAGTAGTTATTGAAAGCATGTAGAGTTTAATCAAGAAGTCTGAGGAAAAACTGGTTCAGGCACTATTTTAAAGCCTGCCTTGTAAAACCCTAGTTGAAACTTCCTCCAACGCCCATGGAATTTTTTATCTTATTATTCTGAATAAGGTGAAAAAGTATACACGTGACTGTTTCTAATGAAGGAACTAAACATTTATATTTCACGAGGTATCTAAGACAACACAGTGTTACATACGGGCAGTCCAGCTTCACACAAGTGTCATGTCGGATTCAGGGGAGGAGTTTCTCCTCGGCTGGTTTAATTCTGATTGGTACTATTAAAGTCAGTAGTTCTAACTCTGTTTATCCCAGCCAAGATCTGGTTAGAATTATTCTAAAAGAAGGAATGTATAGAGTGCTTAGTAGCATGTTGCTGGAATAATGCATTGAGAATTGTCTAATTTTTAAAAAGAAATAAACAGCAATATCAAATGTCTGCCCTTATTTCTGCCCAAGCTACTACCTGCTGCTTTTGCCGTAACCCAAACCCAACCCAAACCCGGAACAACCCCCCAGACCAGCTCTTCCCAGTACAGATGTTTGGGGAACAGTGTAGGCAGGAAGTGGACTCCAGAGGTCTGGCAGGCAAATTGTTACCAAGGTTTATTTTACATTTTTTGTGAAAATCTAAACTGGTCTACAGATCAGCTTAATCATTCAGCTTGTTTAGAAATACTGATTGAAGGTTTAATAGAGCTTTCAAGTGAGCTCACCTTGAAGAGGCTGTGCCCCTTCCCAGGCCAGCTCCCTGAATCACTCTGGCATGCACTGTTCCAGCCCTCACAGGGACTCTGACGTTGTTGGTAAGCACCAGTTGGCATTCAGAATTACATGGCCTTACAGAATTACTTACGAAAAGGCTGTTGGAGAGGCAGCTTCGTCGAGGTCGTGTCTGTTCTCTGATGTCCCTGCTCCGGTGTCATAACAGTAGCTGTTCTGGTCCTGGGATTAAAGCTACCGTGACTGTTGGTACAGGGGACTATGGTACTGGCTGGGAGGGAACTGCATTGGGGGTTTTGCTGCCTAAATCCATTATTTCCTGGTCCCATTAGCCATGGCTGTTTGTACACTGCCTCCCGTAGGAAATTACTTGAGTCTTAAATGGAGATGATAACTGACCTCTAAAGGGTAATTGCTAGCTACATGGGACTTCCTACGCCTGACATGATAATGGTTACCTTAAATGTAGGGGAAATGTGGTAATAAAAGTAAAGCCTTCGTTAAGCATCCACAACTCCAGGAGTTCAAAATGCGTGGATGTGTTGCAGAAGCACCCTCCTTGCAGTGACCAGGTTTCAGGTAAGTAACGGTGGAGAACATGGTTTCTATAAAAACTGTGCTTGCCTTGGTCCAGTTCTTAAAACTTCCCTCACAAAATGCTTGAAGCAAATTCTGCAGCTCACTGTTGCTATCCCCCAATTTGAGTGAGTACTTCAGATTCCCATTCAGCTGTTGGTAGAAATCTGTTGGTGTCTTTTTATCTACTGCAGGAACGGAAAATGACCTTGCTAATGCGTCGAGTAGCAATCAAGTTGTGAGTACTTGCTGTGAAATCCACTAATTCATCCCTCCAGTGGGGAAATGAAGTTTCTGACAGCCTTGTAACACAACCTGATTTTTTTTTTTTCTTCTTCTTCCAACCCGTGCGACTTCACTCTTGCTGCCTGTCTTTTGGAGAGCAGCCCCATCTCCCCCGCGAAGCTGCCTGTCGCTGTGCCCCTCGTAGCGGGTTTGTCATGCCAAAGCACAGCTCTGCTGCGCCGAGGCCAGCGTCCGACTTGGAACGGTGCAGGCAGCCTGCGCCGAGCTGCAGCCTAGGCTTGTGGCAGCGCGCCTCCTCATCTTGCTTAGTAGGACGTGGAATCTGAAAGCATGAGTGGCACAAAGCTCATGTTTGTCGCTGTTAAGGGATGCGAAGAACGTCTAGTGAAGTGCTTGGAGTGGTGGTCGTCCTGGGGGAACAAAGCCCTGTTTCCCAATCCAGTTAAGAAAAAGCATGAATCTTAAGATTAATAGTAAACAGAAGCTGCGTAGTTATAGTTCTGTGTATTTTTTAGCACTTGAAAGCCTCACATTTCTAAAATGATTTTTTTCTTTGAAATTTGTCTTTCTGAATTATTTAAACGTGGTGGACTCCTGACTGCATGTAGTGGGCCCAACCTGCTGTCGCTTTAGGGAAGTAGTGATGGATTTATACAAATTTCAGGCAACAAACTCCTGTGTGAGTGTAGGTAAGGGTTAGACATTTTATCTTTGAATTGGCTGGTCACTAATTCAAATCTGCTCATTGGCTACTGTGTGTTCTGGATATAAAAAAATTCTGAACAATTTAATTATGAAAGGTATTTTTTTGAACAATTTAATATTTAAGGAAGATTTTTGCAACCTCCAGCTTCTCAAACGCTACCGAACGTCTCGCCAGTATGCGCCAACGCTACTTGCTATAGTTGAGGCCGGTTGCAGGAAGTGAGTCTTCAAAAAGCAACGAAACCCCTGATAGCCCGTGTTCTCTCCCAAAACCAGGGGAAACGACTGCATCTCAAAGAGATGAATCATACTGCCAGCTACTTGAACGGGTAAATGTTAACTTTGTTAAAGGGCTATTTTGCTGTTGTCGTTGCCCGAGCCACGCCTAACCCGTTACATTAGAGTATCTGCATTTTGTTATGCCTTCACTGTCCCCTGCCTTTCCTTTTGTTGCCATCGCTCATTCCAACGTGAGCAGAAGCGGAGCGCATGTGTTTCCTAAAGCTTTCCCCGTGTGAGCTCAGGACTGAACGCTGTTGGCTAAGACTTGCATTCTGGAGTGAAAAGAAGGGGCATCGCTGGCAGGGGAGAGCCACGGAAATGCTGGCTGCTTTGTCAGGCGTGGGAGAGGAGGGGTGATGCCGTGGGCCCCACGGGAGCGAGCTGGGGGGTGCGTGGCGCTTACTGCGGGAACTCCTCGATGCAGTCCTAGCGCAGCGTGTGTTGGAAGCCTCCGCAGCTTGAGTCGCGTGAGGGCACCGGGAAGCGTCGCATGCGGTTGACAGAGGCGCTCGCCAATGGACCCTTTGGAAGCAGCGGTCTGCGCCGGATGAAGAAACGCCCGCGGAACGAATCCAGA
>NW_010241870.1:4701-30362 GCF_000690775.1 Eurypyga helias | reverse complement strand
TATGTCTGGTTAAGGAGAATAGAGCTGATACTGATTTTTTTTTTAATAATAAATAAGTGTGCATTCCTTCAAAACTACTTATGGACTTGGTAACCTCCAGGACTTGGTTACACAGGCAGTCCCTCAGCTGGCTGTACCAGTTCCTAGCCACAAACCTGCTTACGCTTCTGGTACCCTCTCATTTATCCCAGCAAACCAGTTTGTGGGGCCGCATGTGAACTGGGTCATGGAATGGGGTTAATAATAGTGGGCAGGGGGCACTACTTGATTTTGGGGTTGTTATTAAGTTGGATCTGCTCTGTTGCCCACTTGGTCAGGCAGGTAGTGCAGGTTCAAACAACTCCTCTGTGAAACTTTATTCTGCAGAAATGTGTGGGTAACAGTGGGCTGAGATTATTTTTGATGGAAACAAATACTGCTCTCACCTAAGATACGTGCTGAAAACCTTAATTAAAGACAGCGTCCCTTCCAATTAACAGTTATCCTGCTGATCATGGAGACTGCTTTTTATGAAGGAGCGTCTTGCTAGGGTGTAGTGGGTTGAAGCCAGCTTGGCTGGCTACATCTCTCAAGTGTTTTGTCGTCTCTGCCTTTCTTTTTCAAGTTGTTTGAAGGTGATGGCTGGATACCTGTTGGTGATTAGTCAGATAATACTTGAACTTTATGTTTTTTGCACTGAGCTTTGTTCCATTCAGTCACGTAGTAAAGCGTTGAAAATAAACCCCGGTGAAAACATGTGCTTGTTTTGCTATTACCTATCTGATACCTTGTAGTCCGGATGATCCAGGGACTGAAGGTTTGTGATGCTACTGAGCTCAGAAGGGCTGTGTGCTAGTAGCAGCAATGCCTGGGCTATGAAGTGTTGTGCAGAAAGAAGAGGCCAGGGGTAGTCTGAAGTAGAGGCCACCAGAAGCTCATTCACAGTAAATCGAGGGGATGCTGTTAATCACTCCAAAACACAAAGGGATGAGAAAGACGAAATCAGGGAGAGCTCTGACTGTGGCGGCTGCAGCAGGAGGGCAGCAGTTCTGACACTGCTGTCTCTGAGGCCGAGACCCCTTACCCCCAGCTGAGCCAACCCTACAAATCTCTTCTGAGCCAGACGCATCTAGGAAAGTGTCCTGTTGCTTAAATGCAGGTTACCTGGGAGCAGTTAGTGCCAAAAACGTGAGGTCCAGCAGGAGCTGAAGGGACAAAGCAGACTGAGAACCACTCCAAAAACCTCATTTGCATAGCCTTGTTGCTGCCAACTTAACTAGGTTTTGACTTAAAAACGTAATTTGTATTGATCGTTAGCATCGTAAGTGGTTATTGGTGTTTAGAAATTGCAGGTTTTAGTGCTGCGTAATGGAAGACATGAGAGCAAAGTGGGTCAGTGTGTTGGTTCAGCTCTGGAATTAGTGATCCATTTGAATGGATTTTTAGAGGAATTCCTCACCACTTCAGAGCTCATCTGGATGGGTGAAGATTACTGTGGAGCTTAGAACAGTGGTGGACAATAAACATACCCTGCCAAGAAAAAAGCACGCATTACGAGAGATTTAACGTTTCTGGCTTTTCTAAGTCAGAGCCTTTTGGATTTGTCTACACGAGTCTCTTATTTTTGGAAGTGGGGTGTATGTTTTTAAGTGAATCTCCTGGTTGTCACCACTCACTGTACTTTTATTTACATCTTCAGTTGTGCTACCCTTGTTTCTTCTGAACTAAACTGAATTACATCTCCAGGGTCACAGTCAGTGCACTCCAGCCACTAATAACTACTCAGTCCACAGGACAAGGCTGAGTGATACCAAGTACCCATCCCCAGTTAAAAACAAAAATAACTTCAAAATCTGACACCGGAGAAAGCGTCCTGAGACTGGTTTGAAACTGACTGTTTCATTCTTGAATCTGCTCCTACTGCCCTGTCCCGTGTTCTATTTTCTAAATAGCTTTTAATTTTTATTTAATTGAAGTCCAAATGAAGGTCATACTAAAGAAATGGATAAGAAATGTGGGCTTCTTTTATTAAAATAAAAGGATTTCCTTTGAACTTAAGCTTTGAACATGTTTTTAGTGTAGGAAATTTTCCTATATGGAATCAATTTCATGTGCTCAGTGTATGTGAATTTTCATCATAGGAAAGTATTCTGAGAAATACTAATTTTCTCTTTATTCTGGGCATACCTGCTTCATTTATATTGCTTCTTTTTTTCATCTTCACACTCAATTTTATGTGTATGCAGTGCCTGACCAGATCTTAAATGCACCGTGCGTGCCCTGCTGCGCCTGTGTGGAAGAATCATGATCTCTGACTTCCTCTGGCGTTACTTTACTCACTCTCATGTTGTTTTCTCTTCCTGCTTCTACTCTCTGCAGATCAGAAAACACCCTTTTAAAAAGATTGTTTCTCAAAATTGTATGATCTTTATTAAAAAAACAAACAAACATGGATTTGATGCATTTGCTATGAATTGATTCGTATCCCCTCTTCTGCTCCTGGAAGAGCTGGAAGTTCATTCTTCTGCATTCTTCAGTTGTTCACGTATCAACAGTAGGGTTTCTGACCAAGTTTGGATCTGCAGAGCCTAGATTTTGGAGACATCCAAGTTAAAACTTACCAGTATGCCATTTAAAGAATTAACTGGCTGTACTGTGTGGGGGTGCGTTGTGGTACGGGAGGGGAAGGCTGTGGACTGAATTTGTGTACAAGGATGGCTGTGATGGCTTTATTATAACATCCATGCTGAGTTATGTGAATTGATATTTTAGACTAGATCGTGGTGTTAGGATAACCTGAATTCAGGTCAGCCATTCTTTTGAGGTGTGTATATTCTCTTGAAATCCATAATTGCAAGCAAAGATTGGTTTTCGGGCACGTAGTGGCATTTCCCTTTCCTGCTGCTCCTTTGTCTGGGCATGGTGACTTGCACATGGCTGTCCTTGTCTGGGGAAACAGCTTCTATGAGCCTGGCAGAGGTGGTGGGCTCACATCTTTACTAGCACTGGGAAAGAGCTGGGGCGTCTACACCGCCTGCAAAAGGGAAGCTGCAGAGGCATGGAGGAGGCCAGCTTAGGAAGCTTGAGCTATCCTGTGGAGTAGATCCGTAACTTTCCCTGTGAACATGCCGTGCAGGAGCTGCAAGAAATGCACAGATTTGTATCTTAATGTACCGTTCCCTTTTTCTTCCCAACAGGTCTTGTTTTTTGGAGTCGTGGTGCTGAAGTGTGGGATCTGTCCTTTACAGTGGGTGGGCTCGCGCAGTTTTTACAAGCTGTTGAGAATACACAAAACGAGGAATGCTGAACTGGCAGTTACATTTGTACCTGGAAGCATGTGCCATTTCTCTCTTTACCCTCATGGCTGCCAAAGCCTCCATCCCCGTGCGTTTCTGTGCTCCGCTCGTGAGGTGTGCCCCCCCCATACTATCGTGCTGGATACAACTTGTTTAGGTGGGACTCTTTTTATAAACACGAGCCTTCTGCTGGGAGCTGATACCGGGTGGGTCGGCGGCGTTGGGCAGCCGTCCTAGCGCGCTGCAGGGTGCTTGCTGACGAATGACACCGGAGCAGTGGTGCTCAGGTCCTCGGGGGAGGTCAGGCCTGACACTGTCAGGTGCGTTCAGAGCTGGAGAGTACCAAAACCAGCTCCTGAACCACAGAACTGTGGTGAATAACCTTCTAAGTTAAGTTTAATGTCATGTTTTATTTATGGGAAAAACAGGATGGTATGAAGAAAAAGCCACTGCCTTTTTCCCCTTCAGACCCACTTCAGTTCACGTGTTTGCCTGTATTGATTGTATTGATTGCGCTGTCTGCCTGCTGCCAGCCTTTCGGTCGGGTCTGTAGGGAGGTGGTGTTTCTATTTTCTTTCTTTTTTTTTCTTTTTCTTTCAGTCTTTTCAATTAGACTAGCTTGTGGGCACGCAGATTGTGTGTTTGAATGGAGGAGGCAGAAGGAAACCTGAGCTTTCAGTAACCGTGCTTAGCCACATCACTCAAGCTGCACAAAACCGTGAATCAGTATTTCAGGGCAGCAACCCTGGCCTTGGAAGATTAATCAAAGAAAGTGTTTCCACTGGCTGTTAAGTGCTCAGGCAGCAGCGTGGGTTAAGTGATCCTTACTCGGGGGTATGGCCGGCCTGCGCTTTTCCATGCCCTGATTTCTGTGCCGTAACTCGTTTGGAGATGGGCTGGCTCCTCACAGAGATTCTGCACTCCTCTCACGCAGCGTGTTCCCAGAAATGTCCGATACAGGTACGCTGTCTTTGTGTGGAACTTTGTTATCTAGCAGGTTGTGTTGATTTTGTCCAATGTGAAAACAGAGTTTCCAGGGCGGCGTGGAGATGGCATTGCGTCGTGGGGTTTGTGATTTGGCCTTCACCGGTACCACGGGTTGCATCTCCAGCTGTAGCACAGATTATGGACAATCCAGGTAATCTTAGTGACAGTTAAGAGCTGACTAGCAATTTAGAGACAGCAATTTAGCTGTAAGCAACGTTTCTTGCTTTTCAGATTAAAAAAAAAATCTTTATAATGGCTGTACCAATTATTTGAGCCTTTCAGATAAAAGGTAAGATCAACACGAAGCTAAATTTCACTACAACTCAAACTGATAGATAGAAGCTATTTTTACTCATGGATAAATACGATCCTTTTCAGAAAACCCTGTTGCACCTTAATTGATGTGGAAAGTATTTAAGGAACCTCAGTTTAGAATCTAGAAGGCCTTGGTGCAACCCCTTAACATCATGAGGTGTGCTTCTTCTGGAAGACTTCTTTCTCCAGAAGGTCTTGTGTTTGTATAAATATGTTTTTGTTCATAATTATCTTACCTTGTTAAATACTATTTTAGGGCTTGTTTTTAATAGTAGCTGGCTGCTGACCCCTGCATTCCGTAATGAGGTCTAACATCATTTTTGGCTCAGTCATTTAACTGCTCTGCCTCAATGTGTCTGTAAAATGACTCTTACCCATTATCTTTCAGTATTTTTCTGAAAGTGTCTTGAATATTTATAATGGTGTTCTTGCCCATCAGCTAAAAGTCAAAAAGTTGACCTATAAATGAACATGTCAGTTATTTAGTGTGAGGAGATTTGAAACCTGTGCATGTGACAAACTTTTTGTATCCAACTTGTTCTTTGCCCCTGCCACTTAATAGAAAAATGGCAAAGCTCCTCATCTGACTTTATTTTTTAATCCCTGTCCTACAGTGTTTTGCACCCCTGCACTTCTCCCCAACCCCTTCCATGTGGTGTGTCAGGGAATATAATAGATATAATAGTACAGTGGTGACGTGATCATGCTGGAGAGCTTTTTCAGCCTTGCCCTTGTAGACAGAACCAACCTGTTTTGTGGTTGTGCTTTAACCATGTTGTGCTCTTTACAGGACTATAAATGGCGTGTAGCACATCTTGACCTTTCTGGTCTAGGGAAGACCAGATCATGTTCAGACTCTGGCAGCGATGACCCATCAAGCTTGTGAGTTAGGAGGCCTTGTCATCTTTATCCGTTCAAGGAAGTAGGATTTTTATCTTGATTACTGTATTGTGTGGAGAGGTGCATGCTAAGCGTGGAATGGGTTCGTTAATGAATCTCTGGGGCAGGTGGAACAGAGCATTCCTTTGAGAAGGAATTGCCCATGTTGCGTCCATCCAGAGCCTTCTGGTTTTGTTTGTTTCCTTTATGAGTCAATGGATAGTGTCATTTTATCTAATTAAGTGTAGACTGTGGTTTGATGTTGTTTTGAAGACTAGTTAACATGCAGTAGCTGTCAAAGAGTAGGAGTTGCTGAACTGGTCTAAAAACAGCCATGCCAGATCAATATTGTACAAAAGGGGTTTTACAGCGTGGCTTACGGTCGCTGTGGTGGAGCAGGCAGTGCTTGTTAGCACCCACGTTCTGCTAGACTCTTGCAGGCCTTTTTAGCTGTCTGTCTTGGAACCTTTTTGAGCTTTGGGTCACTGTGTCCCTTTGTTCCTGCTCTCTGTTAATATCAGGGACATGCTGTGATTTCCTCTTTTTTTTTTTTAATTCCCCTTTGGATGCTTGCCACTTTCAAGTCCCCTTGCCACAAGGATCTGGTCTGAGCTTTGTCTCTTCTACAGTTGCAAGCACTTTATTCAAACCCATGGAGTAGCTTTGGAGCCAGACCTACAGCCAGGCCTGCCAAGAGTCCTGCGCTCAGTGATTAGCATCGTCTGGTGTTGCTCTGTAGGAGCCAAGCTGGCCTTGGATGAATCTGCTTGGTCTGCTGGGAACTGGGGTGAGAGGGAGGCCGTTGGTCCCTCACTGGGATGCAGCAGTGATGCGCTGCACCGCACCGTTACCTTGCACGTGGCTCAGTGTGATACTACAAAGATTAGGAGAGCTGAACATGTCCAATCCCTGCTTTAAGAAGTTTTTCCTCCCAGAAGTGGTTTTATTTTCTATACACGTTGGTCCTGTGGTGCAGCGTTGGGCTGCATTCAAAGTTACTTTGCCACTTTGCAGTAGAATTAGAGGCTGTTAGAGAAAGAAGGTGCATGGATAAAAAGTTGTGGTGCTACGAGCTAGGTTTTCTTCATTTCCTGGTGCCCCTAGGTAAGTGGGTTTTGGGGACATTTTTTTTCCCTTGGCACTTTCTGGGCAGATGTCCAGGCCTTTGAAGTTCTGCCAGGAAGATGCTGTAATATGCTAAGCACGCTGCTCCCTTGTCCTATTCCTGCCCTGCAGCTGGTGTTGTGACTGTACCTCCTCTCACATGAACCAGCTAGACAGCTATTCCCTGTTAGGACTGTGCCTCCCTTATTCCCACCACCCCAAATAAGTTTCTGTGGACACTGAGCAGCTATTTTTATAGACTGGATATGAAAACAGAAAGATGTGGTGCAACAGAAATAGTGGATTTGGTTTTGAAGCGTGGTTGAATGAAGGAAAACAAAGCTACCTCCTTGCTGTCACTCAAGCATCTGATGTTTGTGCAACTTCGTACTGTTTGGCATCAAGGCTACAAAACTGAACTGCAGCTGAGATGCTGCAGCACCATGGATGCTTCTTGGAGCAACAGGCTTTTCCTGACCCGGCATTTAGCTTCAAGGTACGCTTCCACTGCTCTGGGCTGACATACCCACTGGGAGTTGGTCCAAGTCCGCTGCGAGCTGGTAGAGCAGTCAGTAGAGGGTGGCTCTGCTTCTGCTGCGATAACTGCTTCTTCCCCATGCTCATTTTTTCCTGTCCCCTCGGACACCAGTCCCTGCCCGGGGCTGCTCTGTCCGGGATGCTGCAGAAGCAACTCTGAACAGCAGCACCCTGCTGCTCCCTGCACCGTGTTCAGCTGTTCAGGCTCTGTTTACGGTGCCTTCCCCCACTGCCCTTGGGCTCCGCTGCTGCCAAAGACCCGTAGCTGGCACAGCGCAGTGCATGGAAGTGGCCCTGCCTCCAGCCAGAACGTGGTCCGGCAGCCGCCCTGGGCTCTGTAGCCTCAACATCCCTTTGCCCAAGCACTGTACAAGCAAAAGCTTGCACATCTGTTTCTGCTGGACTTTGGATTCAATAAATCTTACTAAAATTATTTTGTTTGGTTTATGTCAGTGTGTTGACACAAGTTCTTGTCCCTCGGCGGCTGGTGTTTGCACGCTGCTTGCCCTGGCATGGGCAGCTGTGGGAAGCTGGGCTGGCTGGCCAGAGGAGTGGGAAGAGGAATGACACAGGCAAGATACTGGACAAGAACAGGGAGGGGACAAGAATGAGAAGTGTTTCAAAATAAGAGAGAAAGTAGGTACAGGTAACATCTGGAAAGGTGCAGACACTGCAAAGGGTCCTGTGTAGAGCAGTCCCTGGGGTCTGCCCTGAAGAATAAGCTTCCCAGCTCTCAGAACCCTCCTCAGGATACAGCAGACACAAGCCCCATTTACAAATCTTCAGGTTCTGTCTGAGGAACTTCCATCTCCTCTTCGTGTGGATAAATCCATACTTCACCGGCATTACTTACTGCTTGAATTTTGGGGTTTTCCTGATCACCAGCCAGGTTACCACCGAATTTGTTGTGAGCAAGGCCCTGCCCGTTGCAGCAGCTTCTGCTTTGAATGTGCGAGCTGAGCTGCAGGGGAGCATGTTTCTCCCCTGGAATGTGCACGGGGCAGGGAATGGTCCATGTGTCAGTGGCAGAGTCCATCTGTCTGCCATCTTCCCAAGCTCGGCAAGTGGCAGAGCAGGAAGAGTCTGAGGTGTCTGGCTGTAACTTACTGGAACAACCATCTTTTCCATGATCCCTGCGGGTGTTGCCTTCCCTGTTCTGTGCCCACTGGCAAGTTCAGCGTGCCTGAACCTTGATGCATGGGGGAATGTCATCAGTTTCCATTCTCCAGCAAAGACCTATTGCTCCAGGTAATTTCCACCAGAGCATCCTGCCCTGCGTTCCTCTGATGTATGGCCCAATGGTACGGGCTTTCAGACTTGAGCAGCATATCCATGTCCTAGCATTCCTAGGAGTGTGATGCCAGTTTTAACAGAAGTTCTGTGTACTCTGCTGGCATGCTTAAAGTGGAAAGCTAAACCGATGTGTTGTTTCCACAGTGCTAAGAGGTAAATGGTGTCCCAGCCCAACAGTACCACTTCCAGTCGGTGCTTTGTGAGGCAGAGCCTGATCTCGGATATAGGCATTAGGCCCATCACGGGATCTGCCCCACAAGTCAGGAGTGAAGCAGGGCTGATGCTGAAAGGTCAAGGTGGGATTGAACAGGGATGGATGCAGCGTAGATATAGTAGATAGCACACTTCATCTAACTTCTAACCGTGTCCTGAAGTAACTCAAGTCTTGCCTGCCACGTGGTCTGGCATTGCATAATTCTGTCCTGTTTATCAAGCTGCAGCAATAGAGCTTGCTGTTCTTTTTGTTTCACTGTGTGTTGGGATCAAGATGGTCTGCCAAGAAGATCAATGTATCTGCTTTTTCTTGTTAGCAGGCCAAACAGAACTTCGGTGTGATGCTGAACATATGAACGTGTCCTCCCGGGCCCTGCTCATGGTTTCTGGTTTTCTTTCTTCCCGTTCTCTGATTAACTGCACAGTCCAAGCTATTCTGCATCTGCCTGTTAATAAATACTGTACACATAGTCTGGGTTTGGGGTTGGAGTGTTCCATTCAAAGGGATGGTGTTTTAACCTCTCTTTGTCCACTGGCTGCTGAGGTCCCACCTCAGAGCCGTTCTGCCTGTACGTTTGCATGTTCAGAGTGTGGTGGTGTGTGTGGACACGTCCGCTGCTATAGATGTGAGCATCAGTCTAGATCAGCAAAGGGCTGAAATGGGATGTTATTTAAACCCCACAGCCCTGTTGGAATGAGTTACCAGTCAGAAGCTTCTAGTGCATGGCTACTCCCAAGATTTTCTCTGGCAGCAGCTGCCTGTGCCTCGGTAGCCCAGGATGGGCTGCTGTGGCTGTTGGGGATTGCGAGCTCCGGAGCGTGGCGAGGTGAAAGCTGCTGGAGAGGAGCTGTGGGAGCGAGCTGAGGCTGAGCGTGCCGGCGGTGAGATGGCAGGCGTGAATCCGTGCAGAAAGAGCCTTGTCACTTCGTGGGCAAGAGTGATTACAGTAGCTTTATAGAAACATTGATTCGATGGTAGAAAGGATAATAAAGAGGCAAACACTAGGATTAACTCACAGAGGGCTAGGGAACAGCGCCGAGATGCACCATCATCTCCATTCTCAAAAGCAACACCGTAAATCTGGAAAAGGTTCAGATGGTGATGGTCAGAAATGCAGGGAATAGCTAAATGAGCCGTGACTCATCAGTCTGGAAAAGGGATGATTGTGGGGGTTTTGTAGAGGTCTGTGCAATGACGTATGTTCTGGGGAGACAGAGTACATCGTTTGCCATCTTCTCCAGAACAAGAGCTACAGGGTCTTGAATACAAGTGGCAGGAGGCCCGTTTTCCCACAGCGTGCAGATGCTGTGATAGTCAATGATGCAGGATACAGTGGGCAGCCTCAATATCTACATGTCCTTAAATGAGGATTGGACAATTTAATGGAAAAAAAACTCCTTTGAGGAGCAATGAGTGAACAGAATCTCCATCTGTCTCTGGATATCTCTGCTACGGGTGGTAGGAAAGTGGTAAAGCTCTCCAGTAAGAGCATGATAGATGAGTGTCCTGTGCTTAGGCTGTCTCATAAGCATCCGCCTCTTGAACAAAATACTCATCCGGGCTGACCCTGTATCCTGTATGGCCATTCTTTTTAAGAACAGGCAGATAACATCTCATCTCTGCCGTCTGGCAGTACTGGAGTACAAGTGTACAAAAGTTAAAAGGTCTGGAGAATTTGCAGATACGGATTTGGGGAAGGCATATCGGAAGTGTGATTCAGCCCATATTAAAATGTTAGATTTTGTAAAGGAAGAAGCTGTTGAGTGACTGGAGGTGTGAATCATGTCGTAGGAGTCAAGGAAAAGGTTGTAATATCGTAGACCTGTTACTAGGTGGCGATAGTAAATTGTTAATGATGCAGAAAGGCCCAAGTTTTCAGCAAGTGTTTTTGTATTTGGAGAGAAGTTGGAGGATGTATTTGAAATTGGGTGTGATGAGTTATTCCCCACTCTGCTGCTAATGGGAGATAATGCCAAACTCTTACGATACAGATACGCCATGTAAATTCACAGGCCCAGATAACTTTGACCTAGAAGTGTTAGAAGTGCTGATTGTTATTTTTAATTTAGATTATTAGGATATTTCAGAATTCTGGCTGAGGTTTGCCAGTGCTGGAATGACCTGTCTGCCGTTACCCTCATGTTTATTCTGGGCAGAATTTTAGAAACACCGGTACGTTATTTGGTTAATAAATAACTCAAGGTTAGGCATATAATTAACGCTATTCAGCTTATGTTTATGGCAAGTACAGTAAGTTCTCTCAAATGAATCTGGCTTGTTTTTTTAAGATGGCCATGGTGATGTGATAAGGCTGGCAGCCGAGGTTTAAACCGCTTCGTGTTGTGTCAGGTCTAGATTCAGCACTACACAACGTTTGGGTTGAAAAAGTTTGGTCTGGATATCGTTAGCAAAGTGCTGGGTGAATGAGATTTCCCTCACTGGTGGTATTAGTGGTTGTCTGTGGAGAACGTGATTCAAATCAGGTTTTTGTTGGGCACTGTTGTGATACATACCAAATTTGACATTGTCCTCAAAGCCTTGATCCAGTCGTTTCTCGTTGGAGTTCATCCAGGAGTTCATCACCACCCTTGGTGGTACAGCAAGTGCTGATACTGCAGAGCACAACTCTTCGAGCAGGAGGAGGGCTTTTTTTCTCAGGAGGATCCGTCATGATCTCTGTAGGTAACAAAACCTTGCTTTTCGTACGCTACAGAACCTGCAGTGTCTGTGTTGGCACAAGTATTTTGTGAAATCGTCCTCACAGTTGGGCACACCGGTGCATTTCTCACGGCAGCCTGGTGATGCGTAAGCATCTCACTGCTTGGATGAAACTGATGGCAGGTTCTTACTAAAGGCTTTGTAATGCCAGGAATGTTTTGTGTGCAAAAGAGCTAGAAGCTTGTATTTGGATCCTATTATTAAGTAGCTTAGAAGATAAATTGCTTAGAGTTATCATCTGAAGGTTCCAACAGCTTGATTAGAGAAGTTCTGGTCTGACATGCACGTAACAGGTCTGATTCTGGGGAGACTAAAATAATAGACCGGTGATGGCATCCTTTCACAGGTCAGCAGCAGAGAAAGTAACAGGGATAGCAGAAAGGAGCCACAGCATTAAAACCTCAGTATTTCAGTGCTATTTTTACTGGATGGAGTTTAGCAGTGGAAGTTTGACAACAGCCTCTAGAGCCCCTATCACTCCCTCCTTTGCTTTTGGCAACCCCACTTGGCATCGTTTTTGAGGTTGCTGAGGGTGCTGTCTGTGCTGTCGTCCCCGTCTGTCACGAAGATACCGAACAGGACTGGTGCTACTGTCAGCAGCTTGTTTGGAGCTGCCCCGAGGGACGATGGAGTCTTGGAGTATCACAGTCTGTTTCTGTGGATGTGTGGGACGTAACAGAAGAGATCAGTCACCGTTTCTAGACTAGGATTTGCTGGGAGTCCTTCACACCTTTCACTCCCAAACTTTGCCCTGAGGGCCAGAATCTTGGACCGTGGCATGTTTCCCTCTTGCTCCATTCCCTGACTTTCCCCTTGGCATTCATGCGGTGTGGTGCAATAATCGCAGGGCCTTGGGCAGGCACCGAATGTTTCCTGCTTTTCTGAGAAACCCGGAGCGTGTGGGTCCGCTGATGATAAGATACCCGCGTGCATGTAGCTGAGCACCATTTTACAGGATTACATGTCTCGTGCCCTCACGTTGTTGGTTTTGGGGGAAAAGCACGGCTGGCGAAGTGCTCCGGCCCACCTTCGCAGTGCTCCTCTCCGTGGGTTGCAGTGGGCTCAGTCTTCTATTGCCTTGCTGCAGGATGTGCGCTTTCTGCTTTTTAACCCCTCTCCTCTCGTGGCCTTTGCATTTCTTCTGTAGTTGTTTGCCCAAACACTGCTCCCCATTTAACAGATTCTGCGCTACCCTTAGGTTGGATATGCAGTGGGTGGTCAAAGCACCTTCTTTCACTACCAGCTGGCACGGGCTGCCTAAGGATCCATCCGTATCCGTTTAAAACACGGGTGGTTGTGATGTTGTGTCTCTCTCAGGCTTTTTGGTCGGAGTGCATCTCTCTACCAGATGTGCGTTTGACTGTGTGAGTCAGGAACTCTCCAAAGATCTGGAGAAGATCCTGGTTCATCCTGAAGTCTTTAACTCGGCAGAGTGTGCCAGGCTTTCTCACGCTCCCTGCTGCCTGAGCTGGTCTCCTGGAGGAACAGAGAGGAGAGGACAAGCCGTGGCGAGCAGCCGTGGCAGTTGAAGTTGGCAGGCAGGGGTTAGTCAATTGAGGTGGCAATCACTGAATCCCTCTGGCCACAACCGAGGGAGGCATTGGCCTCTCCTCTGTCAGAGGGAGATGAGTGGCCTGAAAAAGAGACCACTGTGTTGCCTGAAGAACACTTCAGCTTTTAAAGGATGGGTAGTCTCTCTTCGCTGCAATAGTTGCCAGTTATACCTGGCATTTCTATGTGTAAGAAATTCACAAAACAGTTTACTACAGAATCAGAGTAGGGCAGAACAAAGTTGGGAACTGAGAATGATGGATGTAGCAGAGCAAGGTGGGCTGCAAGAGGCGGGCAGGGTGCAATCGTGAACCCATGGGCACGGTGGCACGGCAGAAGAAATAAGAGATGTTCGCGTTCGAATTGACCACTTTGAAAATTGCCACTTGACATTTAAGGGCTGTGTTTTAAGCTGTTCACAGAAATAATGTAGCCCAAGGGGAACATGGAAATCCTTATAAACTGTTAGAAGGAAAATGTAAACGCGAGAATGTGAAAACAGCCTGTAGCCGTACGGTTACGCCTGGGAGCAGCGCTGACAGGCAAAGCTGCGAGTGGCTAAGGAGGATTATTTTATTAGATGCTTCTGTTGGAAGATGGTCTTAGTGGGAAACACAAATGTTTTGCAAAGAGGAGCTTGTTTCAGCGCAGGCAGGGTAAAACAGAAGCAGGGGTTTAATGTTTTTTTAAAACAAAAAAATCTTTGTCAAAATGGCTTTTGGCCATCTGTTCTTTTATTATTTCTCGTAAGCACCAAATGAGGTTGAGTTTTGATTAAGGACCATTAATTTCTTTACAGTTACCGGTATGTGAAAGTCAGTGTTAGGATGAATAGGAGTGGGAATCAAAATTTAGACACTCCTAGTGGAAAATTGTGTCCTGAGAGTTATAGTTGCCATGTCATCCAGCTAAACTGGCGTCATTGCTGACCTGTTCTTTTGTCTTATCCTTCGCAGGATGGGATAAACATTCTTATGGGTACCATGGTGACGATGGGCACTCCTTCTGTTCTTCGGGGACAGGACAGCCCTATGGCCCGACGTTCACCACCGGCGATGTGATCGGCTGCTGTGTTAACCTCATCAACAATACCTGCTTTTACACAAAAAATGGCCACAGCTTAGGTAAGTAAAGAAAGATCTTCTCAGGAGAGGGATGCTCCCGCCCTGCTCTTGCTGCTGCACATGGGTTCTAACTCGTTTGTGGGTAAGATTTAAGAAATGGGAGAGAAAAAGAGCGCTAAGCAGCAGTCAGGAGGTGTAAATTGCCTCCAAGACATAAACACTGTCGGCACTTAAGATGGCTTCTATGCTGCTCCGTTTGTTTCAGAAGGTTAGGATTGCATCCCCAGCTCCTTTCCTCTGCTACCGCACAGCCCGGGGGAGGTTGGATAAGATGGCTAATGGCTGGGCAGCGGGAGTAAAGAAGTGGGAAGTTTAGCTAGTGTATTATTCAACTGACTACAGAGCCACTGTATCAGTGTCTTTTCACTTGCTGAAGGGACTTGTCCATCTGTGAGCCGTGACACGTTGGTCCAAGCATTTGCAAACCTACAGATTAATTCAGCATAAGGAGCATAAGACCTTAATCACTGGCCTATAATTTGGTTCGTTCCACAGTTGTTTTAGGAGTTCCTCTAAAGTTAAGGACTTCAAAATTTTGCCAAAAGGAATTTCTCACAGATGTTTTCCAGGCTTCTATCATATCTGATTTCTCTAAAAGAGGAAGCTGTGGCTATTTTTACCTAAAATGTCTTTCCTTTGGGTGACATATTCTCCACCCTGGATACATTCTTGTCTTTTTTTTTTTTTTTTGTTACATAAGACGTGCAGTAAATTTTGGTAAGTTCATCTCACTTTTTGCACTAGAATTCATTTTGGTAGGGCCAGGCACTCCTTTTCTTTGCTTCTCCTTGCTGTGTCAATTCTGTTTTGTTAAATTCAAGATGAAGAAGCTGGTAGAAAAATTATCAGAACAAAAATTGTTTTGAGTTACTGGCTGGGCTGAGGGATTGGAGTCCAGCGTGTGTCTGGAGAGTGATTAAGGTGGTTGGAGGACTGGAGCGTCTCTCCTAGGAGGGGACTGAGAGAGCTAGTACTGTTCAGCCTTGAGAAGAGAAGGCCCAGGGGGGATCTCATCAATGTATCTACATTCCTGAAGGGAGACTGCAAAGAGGATGGAGCTGGACTCTCTCAGGGGTGCCCAGTGCCAGGACCAGAGGCCATGGGTGCTAATAGAGAGGGCTGGCACAAACTGGAACCCAGAAGGTTCCTTCTGAACATCAAGAAGCACTATTTTCCTGTGAGGGTGACTGAGCCCTGGCGCAGATTGGCCAGAAAGGTTGTGGCATCTCCATCCATAGAAGTATTCCGAAGCCATCTGGACACGGTTCAGGACAACCGGCTCAGGGTGGCTCTGCTGGGCCGAGGGGTTGGACCAGATGACCTCCAGAGGTGCCTCAACCTCAGCCCGTCTGTGACTCTGTGAAAGTAGCAGGCAGTGCTACAGGTATAGCAGAGATGGGGACCTGAGGTGCAGGCTTTCCCCCCTCAAATCTCAGGAAGGATCCTCTAAGGCAGGTGCAGAAAGGCCCACTGCTCATGCAGACAGAGCTGCCTTTGGAAATCTGTTTACAGTTTTCCCCTAATGTAATACCCACCGATTGTTGATTGGGAGGGGATGGCTGCCTAGAAATGAGACACGTGCCTTCTGAGAAGCATTCTAGATTGAGTCTGTGACTTTGTATTCAGCAGATAGTCCTGATGTTTTGCAACAGGTCAACAGGTCTCCAGCCCTGAATGGAAAAAAAAATTCTTTGAGCATCCTTTGAGACTTGTTTTTAACATTCTAATTTACAAATGGAGCCTCGACCCTAAGCCCACTGGGGAGCTTCTCAGAGCTGAGTATCTGACCTGGCTTCTTCTTTGAAATTACAGCTATTTATCAGCCAGACCATGTGTGATGCTGGGGGACTTCTAGTGACTAGAAGACTTGCGGCTTACTACCAAAAGACATCGGCCGCTAGTGAAGACACTAAGAGTCATTCGTAGTCCAGAAGTATTGGTTGATTGCCCAGATTTCTAATAGCTGGATTATTCTAAATTTAACACATAATCTGTGCACATTGCCCTTGTCAGTCCAGTAGAAGACAAGTAGACAAGGAAGACAAGTAGAGGCGTGAAAGCAGCAGCTGATGGTGTAGAGCAGGAGCTGTTGCTTAGGAATGAGACAAGTTCACGTACACCAGCAACTAAGGTGCTGAAATAGTTAAGAAGATTTCACAAAGTCTCTGCTTTTAGTGGCTGTCCTTAATTTTTAGTGTGTATTTACACAGAAGTAGTGTAGTGGTTTGTGCTGTGCCCCTCTGGCTGGTTTCCTTTACGTGAGTGGGTTGTTTTCCATCTTCACCGTTTTTCAGCCTGACAGTGCTGTTACTGTTCATCACAACGGAAGCGTAACCATCAGAAAGAGGCCAGGTATTCTGTTTAATGAATACAAATTTGTTCATTTGAAATTTAATTCCTTTTTAGTGACCAGGAGTCTGCAGAGTAGAAGGGGTGACATTTGAAAAGTTGTCCCCTGCTCCGTCATCCGTTCTGTTCCCAGGGCCGTGCTGTGCCTGGGAGTCTGGGCAGATGAAGCCAAAGAAGGAGCACAGTAACATCTGTATTGCATTTCATCATTGCTGTGCTCTGGTTCTTTGCCTTGTGTCCTGTTCAGGGATTTGGGTTCTCTGGAACATTTGGAGGTCTTTACAGCAGTGAAGTTACCTGGTCTTCCCTTCTTGATTCTTAGCACTCCTTTTCCCTCAAAGTTGGGGTGTTTTTAGATGGGAAGCCTGTGTGTTCTAATCCAACATTGATCTCTTGGTGAGCAGCCTACCCCACTAGTGAACAATGCCAGTGGGAAGAAACAGGAGTGGAAGGGAGTTAAATTACACCATGCTTAGAGAACAGCATTACCTGGGTATCCTCCTCTTGGGCTCTTCAGATGTATGGTACAAGGCATGAGATGTGTGAGGAAATTACAGGTGGGAGACTCCGAGCGTTCAGAACTGGCTCATTCATGTACCAGCTTCTCTTTGAGCTGTGGTGGCATAAGGGTTGTACTCAGAGAGGAGAGGTGGTGTGGCTGGAAGAGACGGAATGAAGGAAGTACTAGGGAGCAGCAGGCCATCAGTCACTGCTGGACCGACCCCCCCAAAGCTGCTGGAACATTTTACTGTCTTTTTGCAAAAGCAGGATGAAAACCTTAGCTGGGAACACTTCTAAGGGCCAGTAGGGTCTACTTGTGCCACTGACAAAGAAATGCAGCGTGAAAGAGAGGTGCTTCCCGTGGAACGCTGAGGAGAGGAGCCCCGTAGACCACAGATTGCAGCCATCTGGCAGTCACACAGCTTCTCATGGGCACAGAACAGCGACTGAAGGGGAGGTGTCAGCAGAAGAACCAAGACCAGACGGAGGCAGGAGCAGTGATTTATTTGGAAGTCAGGACGCTCATTGCGCTGCTGGAAGCATCTCCTTGAAGATCTTGAACATTTCATGATACTTCGCGCTAACCTGAGAATCTCATTTCTGTGTCGTGTGAACCCAGGGTTTACCAGGAAAGGGATGGATGTGCTTTTCCTTGATGTTCCCTGACACAAAGCTCTCAAGCTGTGTATCTCTCCTGTTAGGAAATGAGGTCATTCTGTAATCCTGCTGCAGATACCAAAATACTAATGAGACTAATCGTCCCCTTTTTGATGCCACTTAGCTTGACAGCAGGGTTTCAGGGGCCTGCCTCTGGGCATTTGAGTTTGTCTTGCTTTTAATGGGATTACTGTAGCTTTGTCTTTCCTGAAGACGATACTCTCACCATTTCTGTTGTCACCATTTCAATCCTCTCCTTTTCATCTGTTAATTAGACACCCCCCCTTTGTTTTCCTTACTATTTCTCCTGTTGCTTAACTATGATATTCCATTGTCTCCGTACTTTTCCATTTAATCAGAACCATCAGGAGCACTGTGTAAGAACTGTTTTCTTGGCCATCACAAATTCTGGATGTTGTGGTTGGAGCTAAGTCTTGAACTTTGTTTGGAGATGTCACATGAAAACTGTTTGACACCGTATGTAGTTTTAATTCTCTGTTCTGGAAAATGTCTTGAATGTCTTCTGGCTGCTGCTGAAATGCTGTTGACAAGTTCTGAGCAGAATCCTGGCAGTAAAAAAAACGATGAGATGTGGCTGGAAGCATGGTGAGGGTGAATTAGGAGAGAAAGAGGGAGAAATATGAGAAACGTGGGATTCCAGCCATTTAGCAGAGTCTTGGACACAGGACGTGAGGAGGGAACGTGACTGCTACAGGTCTCTGGGAGTAAGTGGATGAGTTCACTCAGGGACTAACGTAGGAGTGTTTCAGTCCTGAGACTTTGACAGACCAAGGTAAATGGAGCAGCAGGGCTATAAAAAGAGCATGAAACCTCTGAAGTCTTGGCATAGAAAACTTGCTGTAGTCCGAGTTCTAGTGCGGGCGCTTGGGAAGGCCGAGTTAACCTGTAGAATAAAATACCCATTCTGCAACCAGGTTAGAGCCTGACAAGAGCATCTGGGATAGTGCTTCTCAGAGAGATCCACAGAAGTCCCTCTGAGGTTTGTTTGTCCCCAAACCATCAAATGAAGAGCAGGAGCATTGGGAGGTTTAAAGCAAGACTTTAGCTGAACCTAACAAAATAAATGGAAAATATCAAACTTGGCTACAACCTTGTTTCTCTGTGAGAAGAGTTTTACCCAAGTGGCTCTGCTGATGACTGTTTCCAAGAGGATGTAGAGCTGTGTGGGTTTAATAGCGTTCCCCCTTGGCAGGTTGTAGTATTCAAGTACTTCATGGGCTGACATTTCCTAGTCTGCTCTTTAGGATGCCCATCTTGCTGGGTGAGTTGTTGCTTACTGCAGTCCATCAGCACTGCTTACACACTCTCTGAATTAGGGTTACCTAGACGGATGCAGGAGGAGTACCCTACCATAGTGTTGTGGCTGATCACCCAAATGTATGTTGTCTTATGCAAATTCTGAACGGTATTGTGAAGACAATGGCCGACTGTGAGGCTGACAGGGTGATTGTTGCTGGGTGGAGGGTAGACTTGGGCTAGAAGGTCTGCAGGCATGTTGTATGCGTGGGGATGCATGTAAGTGCATGTTAGTCATGGAAAGGTGGAAGTCATTTGTTACATGGCAGGTGAAGATGTCGGTCACACTGTCCCCCAGCACTGAACCTTCATTTAATGTCTTTATATCACTGCTCTAGTGATCGTGCTAACATTGTGGACATACAGGAGAGGCTCTTCACACACTCGCTCTTCCTTCCTGACCTCTTGAGCTGTCCAGTTCTTCTCTCTTTACATTTATGAAGTTTGTTATTTTAGATCGGATGCAGGCTTTGGAGGTGCTGCAGGGAAAGAATGCAGTTTCCAATGCAGCTGCCTAGTTTGAGCTGTGATTCTTTCGCTTTCTGCTGTTGACTTTGTTAGATGCAGGCCTGTGGCAGTGCAGCTTCAGGATGAACTCTCCAAGTCAACACATCTGTGCAACCTCTACGTGTAAAGCGTTGTATTGGTCTTAAGTACGTAACAGAGGGTGCAAAACATACAAATGCCTTAATTTGAAGGCAATATGGTGAGTTTATTTATAGAATCATAGAGAAACCTTCGTTGGGAGGGGTCTCTGGAGGTCTCTGCTGAAAGCAGGAGCAACTAGATTATATTTTTCAGAAGCTTGTGATGTTCTTACCGTCTCTGAGAATGGAGATCTCCCAGGGAGCTTTCTGGTCTCTGGTTCAGTGTTTGACCACATCCATACTGAATTTTTCCCACCTAATGTCTAATCCGAATTTCCCATGTTGTTACTTGTCTCTGTTGCTTCCTGTCTGCTGTCACCATGCATCTCTGAGAAAAGTCTCTCTCTGTCTTTTCTATACCTTCCTGTAAGGTAGTTGTAGGCACCAATAAGTGTCTTCCCTAATGTTCATAAGACTGAAAAACCCCTTTTCCCTTGGCCTTTCTGTTGGCTTCTGCTGGACTCACTCCAGTCTCGCTGTCTGTCTTGCATGGGGAACCCAAAGGTGGACATCACACTCCAAGTTCAGACTCCTGAGCGTTGCACAGAAGTGAGCAATCCCTTCTTTTAACCTACACCCTTACTAATACAACCCGACTTACTAGTACAGCTCCAGCTTACTAATACACTCTTACAAATACAGCTCAGGATGTGGCTGACATGCTTCTCTGCAAGGACCCACTGCTGACTCCTGCTCTGCGTGTTGCCCAGGACCCCCTGTGTCCTTTTCTGCAGCTCTGCTTTCTCTGCCATTGCTTTTGCTGAGCTTTGTGAGGTTTGTGCTGTGTCATTTCTCCAGCCCATTGAGGTCCTTCTGAACAGCAGCATGGCCTCCAGCACATTGTCTGCTCTCCGCCTGGTGACATCTGTGACCCTGCTGAGAGTGCACGCCATCCCACTGTCCTGCTCACTGGGAACAACGTTAAACTGTATTGGCCCTGCCATCGATCCCCAAGGGACAGCACTTGGACTTTGAGCTGCTGATCACAACCCTTCGATCCTGACAGTCCAGCCAATTTTCCACCCGCTTTGTAGTCCACTCAAAAATCATAGGCTTGTCTGTGTGCTGGATGCAGCTCCTGGCTGTGCCACTACCCTAGTTGACATGGGAAAGCCAGGCCACCTTTGGCTCTGCATGATCCTCGGTGGCAGTGGGCTGCAGACTCAAGGAGGTTGGCCTCATCCTGGTGTAAGGGAGAAACCAGCTGAGCAAAACGAGTGCAAAGTGAAAACCAGGTTTGAGTGAGGAACAATATTTGGGCAAAGTGTCAGGGTTAGAGTTAGGTAGTAAATGGAAGTGGTTTCTGTAGTAAAAGTAAGAGCAAGTAAATGCTTACGGAACATTTGTCTCGGCCGGGTGTTCAACATCACCTGCATACGCAATTTTGGGGTGGGTTGTAGAGATGGGGTGCTGGTTTTGGGTGCTGTTACTCAACAGCCAAGATCCAAACTGCCAGGATGTTAATGAAACCATATTGGCTATTCAGTGAAATAGTCAGGATTTTTTTTTCCAAGCATTTGATTTTTAGATCTGTGCCGTTTCGTATAGTAATCAGCTTCCTGTGCTGACTCCTGAAATCGGTTTGAATGACCATTTCAGGCTGATCTGGTTACACTACGTTGCAGCTCTTGGTTATAGTCCTGTGTTAGAAACTGGGAATGACGTGCTCTTGCTTCTGCCACGTTTGGCTGCTGGGCTGAGCCGTGTGATGGGTGGAAGAACTGGGCATACTGGTGTGGGTCCCAAGAGAGACATTGCTGGGAGCACGCGTGGGGCAAGACCGCAGCTTCCAGACTGATGGGGTGAAGGGGGCACGGCAGCGGTTCCCCAGTGCTGTTGGTGAGGGTGACCCCCAACCCCGTGGGTTAGAGCTGCTGTCGCTGGCTGATCGACCTCACTGTGCTTCTGCCTGGCTGCTGGATCTCACCCAGGGCGGATGGAGGGACACACTGCGGGAGAGGGAGAGGCGCCCTCCTTCTGGGGGTCTCTAAACCAGATGCAGAGCTTTGCCCACGGCAGCCTGACTGTAGCTGAGCAGGATCTTAGCAATCCTAGGCAATGGCTGCCTCTGCTTTAGTGAAACCTCTTTCCTGGCATGCCAGATGTAAATGCAAAGAGAAACCATGCTCTTTTTTCCATCTCTTATATTTGGAACTGTAGCAACGTAGGCGAGGATGAAGCTGTTCCTTGCGCGGGGTCTCTCAGGTGCTCCTGGCTGCAGCTTGGTCCTGGTGCGAGGCAGTTCCCCAGCTGGAATGCAAAGCCTTGAACGTTCTCTGTTCGTTCTGCTCCTGTCTCTCTGCCTGGTAAGGAGAAGTAGTTATGGCCTTACCGAAGCAACGCTGTACTAAACCTCTGTTTGTAAAGCCAGAGTGAATCCTGAAAACCGACTCCTTTGTAGTGACAAAGGGAGAAGCAAAGAAAAGAGGAGCTGCTTTTTAGGAAATCCATTTCTGGGGGAGATGTCTGAAACATTTAGGCTTTTTCCTGAACCTTTCTCCAGATGCAAAACCTTGCGGAGGAGAGGACTGGGGAGGGGAGTTACTTCTAAATACGACAGATGGGGAAATGCAGGGTCAGAGCTGGGATTTATTGAAATGCAGTAACGTTTCGTAGAATGTTAAGGATGGAGCCAAGCAGGGGAAAAAAAAATCCTTTGTCTTTTTAATTCTAATTTTTTTCCCCCCACAGGTATAGCCTTTACAGACCTCCCTGTAAGTACACCTGTTTTCAGTATTTTAACTAAAGATGCAAACAGAAGGGAGGGGGAAGAGTGTGGGGGTGTGATTTTTTTCTGTTTGATGCCCTGTTAAAAAACAGTAACACACGTTACTGAATGATGTGGATGTTCCTTTTTCTGAATCTGTAATCCTGTGGCTGGGTCTGTGGGCTCCTCACCTGCCTCCTCTCACCACCTCTAAGAATATGTTGCTCCTTCTCCTGGAATTAAATCAAGGATTCAAATACCATTGCAGGTCGCTGTCTTCCAAATGCAGCTTCGACTGTGGGGAGTGTATGTGTAAAGTCATTGAGTAGCCTCTCATCAGAGAGCACAAACACACCTAATGACGCTATTCTCACCTTCTTCCTCTCGTCCAAGCCTCGCAGCCGTGGTGGAGTTGTTCCCTTTCCATGGTGTGGTTAAGGAAGGCTATTTCTGAGAAAGAAGGTCGGGCTAAGCTGGCTGTAGTGTGTGTGTGCTCATTGCACAGGTTTTTGAGAAGCCTCTGCCCAGGATGAGTAACCAGCTCATGGAATTGCTGGAGGGATGTGTTTCTCATCCATCTGGGGTTACTAGTTACTCCGCTGATTCACCAGCCCCAATACTGAGTTACTCCTGTGTGTAGTGACACCAGCTGAGTTCCCCCAGGCAGTAACCTCTAGCTGGGTCGTACAGAAGCACGGCTTTCACAGTGGGTCACAAACAAAAAAATGGTTGCTCTTTTTAAGACCCAAGTGTTCTGGGCAAGGAGTCGTTGTGTAGGAAAAGAAGATAAAACCCAGTACATCCACTGCATCCGTTTCTCACATACATAGAACTTCTTGCACCTGAGGTTGCACTCTTGTCTTTGTACTTAACCCCAAATTAATTTCCTCTGAGAAGTTTCTTCATTTCCATAACTTGTTTAAGCCTCCAAAGTGATTAATTTTCTTGGCTGACTTCCACGTTGTGTGGAAGAAAGCTGGCTTTTCTTTGTTTTGCACCTCCTGCCAAAAAAAATTAAATTATTTTCTTCCTCTAATCTTTGTGTTGTGAGAAATAATGACTAGCACTCCCTGTTCACAGTGGGATTTATGGCTTTACAGATCCCTCCCATACCCCAGCCAGTCTCTGCGCCAAAGGATGTTCCAGTTACTTAATCTGCCTTTTCACACCGGCTGTAATACTGCTGTTCTGGGGGCTCCTGGGCTCTTGGGACTGGGTAACGCTGCAGAGTATTCTAAACCAGAAACCCTCTTTGCGTGGGTCGTTTCACAGTAGTTTATTCCCGTGGTCCGAGTACAGGTTACTCAAGTAAGTGGATTTACCCATGTGTGAATATTAACCTTTTGATGTGAGGTCTTGTGACAGCCTTGCACCCATGGCAAGAAGACACTTCTGTGATATACTCCTTGCTTTAGGTGCTCTTTGTTTTCCCTCTGGATATAAATGACATTAGGAATCACGGTTTTACCATATTCCCAATTTTTTCACTTTTCACTTGGCTAGACTGCTTCTCTTTCTGAGATGAGAGCAGGTTTCACATTGGGATAGATAGATATTTACTGTTTAGGCTCTTACAGATCAAAAATAGCTGTCAAACCCATGTACCGTTGTTTTGTCATCTGCAGCTGAAGCGTTGCTGTAGGGCTTCGCAGCACAGGTTGGGCAGGCTGAGATTTCCTGTCCTGCTTGGCTTACCTGGCATCCTGTTGATCCAGGAGCGCACGGTGAACAGATGTATGCATTTTCGGGTGCACTTGTAGGCTGCTCACCCCAGTGTTGAGCTCTGTTATAAACGGGATAAACAGTTGGGAAGGAGACCGGACAGAAAGGCTGCTGGAGCAGTGAGGTCTCGCAGGGCCACTGAGATCGAATTCAAAACCCACCCGAGCCGAGGGCATCCCCCCGTCCTGCTCTTTCTTCATCTCATCCTTACAGGACCTCGTGCTTGCTTGTCTGTGGGTCCTGTGCAGGGGAGATTTCGGTTTAATGTGAAACTGGAGGAAGATCCAGGCATGTTTTTTTGGGGATCAGCTCTTCAGGTGCCTCGTGGCAGAGACACCAGCGGTTAAACGCTATCTCTGTGCCTTCTGCCAGCCACTTTGCCGAGTTGTTTTCTGTGGAAATCTGCTTCTGGCTTTTGCAGCAGCAGCTAATCCATAGCACTTTTTCTGGGCCAGAGAGGAGAACAGCTTGCTTGTCTGTGGGTCCTGTGCAGAGGAGATTTTGGCTTAGTGTGAAACTGGAGGAAGATCCGGACATGTTTTTTGGGCATCAGCTCTCGGCGCCCTGGATCCAGCATCTCTGGATGCCCTGTCGGCTGCCTACTGCTGAGAATTATCCTCCCTGAGATAATTTCTCTTTAAACCGGGGACGAGAGCAGCTTGACTGGTTTCACTCCCTGACTGCGGCTGTGAGCAGGGACGGGGATCCTCTGCCTCTGTGTGGATTCTGGACATTCCATGTGCTGAATTGCTCAGCTGCCATGTGGGCAGTTCTATCCTAAGGATGCCTGAACCCAACTTCCATCATTCCCATCCTCCTTTTCCAATATCCTTCCACTGAATTATTGCTTTCTCCCCTCACCCTTGCAGACTATTCTCTGTCCTTTTCTCGCCCTTTGTGCTCCCTCGGTCCATGGCTGCTTGGCCATTTTTCCAAACAGATGAGAGTGCTGCCCTTTCCCGAATAAAGGGATGCCAAACCCAAGAGAGACTTTTGGATTAGGTACAGTGACTGTTGTCAGAGATCGTAGAAGTCCTGAGGCAGTAGGGAATTTGAAGTTGATACAACGTGCCAGTGGTATCTTTCGTTTATTCCAGCACTGTGATCCAGGCTTGGACACAATATCCATGCATTGTGCGGTGAAGAACACATCCATCATACAAAAGATAGACAATATAATCTGCGTTCTCCACCTGCTAAAACTGCAGCCCAAAAATTTAACTGCAAATGGGAATGGAAACAGCAGTCTTACCTGAGTGACCCTTGAGGTTCTCTGGTTTGGGCAGCTTGACCCACATGTTTGGGCCGTGGCTCTGTTCCATACCTGGTGACTGAAATCCCCTGGGAGAGGCTGTAGGTTGAGAGCTTTCTCTTGCATTGCAGCCTGTGTGGTGCTGGAGCTGACTGGTAGCACACGTCAGCGAGCAGCATGGCCAATAAGCCCCCATTACTTTTACTCCTTTCAGTCTTAAGTAACTTTTAGGGTTGGCATGTCAGTGAGATGACACAAGGAAGTACTTTGACCCTTCAAAATATTGCCAGTCTAGAAATTGTTTCCTGGAAGTACTTACTGCAAATCTCCGCTTTTGGAGACAAATGATGAAGGCTGTATTTTGCAATATTCGCAGTATTAGGAAGTTGAAATGGATACTTCGAGTTGAAACCCACATTTTCTTGTGATAGTTCTTACACAAGGTGAAGGATGTTTGCTTCACCTTGTTTCAGTTCCCTCTAAAGAGTGTTTGTATTTGTACCAATACACAG
>NW_010241870.1:0-4670 GCF_000690775.1 Eurypyga helias | reverse complement strand
GAAACAGAGGGGGGGGGGGGGAATTTGCCTAGCACAGGCTGAAGTCAGTACAGAAATAACTACTTGCAAATAGAAGAAAGTATCCCACAGAGGGGATTTTCCCTTTTTTCAGCAATTTATGTCAATGTGTAGGCACAACTCTTACTTACACAAGCCCATATCAGGTTTCTCCTGCCTGGCGGTTTGCTGAAACAAAAGGAAATCTAAAAGAGCAGAGTGTGGAAGAGCGCAGGGTGGGATTGCTGGGATGCAGGGGGACGAAGGGGTTAGAACACAAGTCAGGAGGAACTAGGGGGTTAGGAGCAACTGTCCACCAACATCAGAGGGAAGAGGTTGTCCTGAAGTCACTGGGAAAGAACTTGGCAGGGGGATGATGTCTCCCTGTGTCTGGCAGGGCAGACAGCTGCTGAACAGAGGGGGCACATCCCACATGTGAAAAATGGAGCCTTAACTCGGAGGTGATTTAAGACAAGTTGGGGATAGGCAGCTTCCCCTCAGGGATGTACGTACCTAAAAGTGGCTAAAAAGTAGGTGATACATTGTAAATTGGGTTTTTTTACTTCCACCTTCCAAGTATTTTGGGTGTCTGATTCCTGGGTTTGGAAGTCCTTGGGTTCATAATACTAAAAAGTTAATAAAGTCCAAAGTATGGACTGTGGAAAAGAACTGATCCCTCATTAGAGATATTTACTTGTCAGCTAGGTTTGAAAGGAAGAAGAGACTGACTTCCAATACAGCATTTTTCTCTGGTGGCTCCTCCTCTATCCTGCTGTGGTTTCTGTGCACACTTCTAACCCAATGACTTCCTTGGTGTGAGAATGGGAAAGGAAGAGGCGTGCTGTGTCAGCAGTGATGCAATCATCCTGATTTCAATTTCCAGCCTGTATATAGAGATGCATTTTTTCCTGTTTTTTTGAGATGTGATAATTTCAAAGGTAGGGCAGGTTGGTCAGGACCTTCCCCAGTTGAATTTTGAACATGTCTGAGGACAGAGATGCTGCAGTCTGTCTGGGAACCTATATGGTTAGTGAAGTTTGTGTTGCAAACAGAAAAGAAATTTGTGCTGCAGGGAAGTACCATAACAGTGAATGGAACATGCTCTTAGAAAATGTGATCCGGAGTGGTGAGAACCAGGCACCCTGTACCTTTTCTGATGCCATTTCTTTTTTTTTTTCTTCACATTTAAGTGGGCTCAGGAATTCTATTCGTATTCATAAGCTTATTCGTAAAACAACCTGAATTCAGAGAACTTCTGGATAGACTTTGACCACCTATTTTCAATTGGATCATCTTTGGAAGCTGAATTATTGGCTGAATTTTAGAGACAATCTCACAGTGGTAACCTTTTCTTTTCCCATATTCTGGTGGCTTGTCAAAGCTTCCATTTGGACCCATATGCTTGTTGTTAAAATTAAATTCAACTGTCACGAGTGGAATTTCTTGTGTGGATGGCTTGCTGTCTTGGCATCATCAAAGATTATTCTCAGAGCTCCATTCCCACCCGTTCCCTTTTCATCAGAGATGTAAACTATTCAGACATCAGCTTCCTGGGAATAAGAGTTCAGCTGAAACAGTGGAGAGCACATGGATCTGTTGACTGAGATGATGCCCCCTTCATTATTATTATTTGCTGGCTGTTGAACTTCGGTAGAAATTGCAGAAAAGGAAGCCAGAAAGTGGACGCGCCATAGAGAGCAGTTGTGGCATCGATCACGGACTGCTGGGGGATCAATCCCATTGTCTGGTTTTGTGCAATAACTTTTAATACCTGTACAAAAAGTCATGGGATTCCTTGAAATGGACCTGAAGGGCTTCCTCTTCCCTGATGTGTTTCAGTGTGAAGAGCAGCTCTTTCGTCTTACCAAACCATGTAACTGGAACCAGAAAGAGAACGCTGGGTTTAACATAGGTTTCTTTTTCTTCCTTCCCAGTCAAATCTCTACCCTACAGTGGGTCTCCAGACTCCAGGAGAGATAGTCGATGCCAACTTTGGGCAGCAGCCGTTTGTGTTCGACATTGAGGACTACATGAGGGAGTGGCGGGCGAAGATTCAGAGCACCATTAAGCGGTTTCCCATAGGAGACAGGCTAGGCGAGTGGCAAGCCATGCTGCAGAAGTAAGTCACTGTTCTCTCTTCAGCTTCTTTCCTTCTTCACTGTTCTCTCTTCAGCTTCTTTCTTTCCGTTAGAAAATGCTTTTCTTTAGATGCTTTTTTTTAATGCTAATTTATGCTTTCTTATGGCAAAAATTGCCAGCCAGTGCATTTTGCTCAAGTTGTTTTACCCTCTGTTTTGTTTAATAGTCTTTCCTGTGTAGATTGCTGCTGTTTCAAATGTTTAAGATATGGGAGAAGTTTTCAGCCAAAGACTGCATGAAAGCTTGTAGGAATGGAAGAACACTTTGAGGTGATGCACTGGGGGAAGGGGAGTGGCGAGGACACCGTAAAAACTCTAAATTAGGAGAAAATCCAGGATGTAAGTCACCTGAATTCAGAAATGAAAGAGCAAGAGATAGACTAAGCCAAAAGCTCCAAACCCAGCCTGACTCAAACCACTCAAATTTATAAAGTTAGTGCACTTTATAAATTTGTGGATATCGAATACATTTCCTGTGGCAAAAAGGATTGACTGGGACTTGAGGAGAACAATTGACAGGAGTTTTCAGAGGTCAGGAGTGTCTTCTGCCTGAAGAAAGAGCTGGCTATGGCTCTGCAGCTTGGAAAGAGGTGATTGAGGGAGGTGGACTGCAGATGTGTGGCAGTCATTTACACCGTGAACACCATGACTAGCAAGTGGTTAGGCACTGTTTCTCAAACCACAGGAATTTGAGAAAAAGCACCTTCTGGCTAAAAGCCAGTTATTTTTTCCCCACTAATTATGTGAAACAGTAGGACTTGACGCTGCAAAAAGTTGTGGTGGTTTAAGTATAAGTGAATTTTAAAAGGTACACATTTTTCACCGTAATTCGTGAAGGCCCATTCCACAGTTATATTTTAAACCCCTAAGTCCATGATTGTTGCTTCTGTCTCTGATTACAGATAGCTCTGTGTTTCACCTTTTTATTACATTCTTTCCCAAAACACCTGACACTGGTCACTGTCACCCAGTGACCAGGCTTAGATGCAGTGATCATCACATACAGGTGACCATTCCTGATTTCTGCCAGCCTTGTATTTAGTTATGAATTTAGCAGCCAGAGAGAATTAAGATTTTCATTGATATTTAAATGGAATTACTTACTTTTTAATGCTCAAAAGGCAACTTACTCAGAAAAAAAGTGTGCATCCTGTATTTTTTAATGTAAAAGCACCTGCAGTAGGTGAGACCACCAGTCCATCAGGATTAGCTTTGTGAATATGTTGCTAGAACAGGTCCCTGGAGCACATAAGGGGTTTTTCCCTTCCCTGGTAAAACTGACCAATTTTTGGCACCCAATTATTTAACAGCATATTTAGCCACGTTGGGTCTTTCATTTTGTCATGTGGTAGCACTGCTTCTTTGAGAGCCTTTGCTTAAAGACTCTGTGAAACATCTTTGGACAACCAGGTGGACTGCAAACATATCTCTCGTCTGTCTGCTTCCAGACTCCCTCCAAAAACATCACCAAGTGAGAGAGCCGTGGCTTCCCTTTGCAAACGCTCCTGATTCTGCTGCAACAGGACCAGCATATCCCTGTGTTGTTCCTTGTGTTCTCCAGAATTGTTTTGTCTGACGTGCCTGGTGTAGGTGTCAGGGTCACCGGTCTGGAGTGCCTCATACCTCCTTTGGACTTCTTTTAAAGAATCGGCATCATGTTTCCCATCTTCCTCCTCTCCATAGGCAGGTGTAAGTCAGGGCTTGTACCTCATGTTAGTAGTCCAGCTGTTTCAGCTTGGAGCTCCAAGCTCTTGGAGCAGTGTTTTCTTGTCCTGTGGCTTTGGTAGGATTCGTAGTGTCTTATTTAATCTCTGTTTGCTGTAGGGAGTTGCCTCCCTGGAGAGCAAAGGAAGAATTCGTGTGGCAGAAGTTTTCATCTGTGTTTCACTCTGGAGAGGCTGATATGACAAGGTTTTCAAGTGCCTGAAACCTTGAAACGGACTCACGTGGAGAACTCGCCTTCTCTGTGTGTTGTTACAGTCTTAGAGGCTCTCTAACCTTTTTAGCTCTTGCCGTGAGGACTCAGAGTCACCTGAAAATTGAGATGGGCTGGTGTGGTTGATTGTGGGAGGAGGAGGGTACAGGTCCCTGTTTCTGATAAAGCGTGAGGACTTGGCATTGTTTGTTTGAGAATCTGAGTGGTGCCATGCCAGGGGAGGAGAACGGTGTGTAGTTTGTACAGAGGAGCATGCAGCCAAGTTGTGTTTTGAAGAAGAAAAGCCACAGATGGTACAAGCCTCTCTGCTGGCGCCATGGCCACTCGAGGTGAGAGAAGCGCCCCTCGGTGCAGCCCAGAGAGAGCAGCTCCTGTGATTCGAGCAATTCTGCTCTCAACACGTTCCAGCCATGTCTCCCAAGGAGTGAATGCTATTCCTTTGGAGAACCTGGGCTTCTGAAAGGTGTTTGTTGTCCACATGAATATGTCACATAGGTCACGGTAACTGAGTGCAGTTACATTCCCCCAGAACTTCCACAGAGGTGCCCCTGGATGCAAACATGCTGCTGAACATTTGAATCATAGAATCATAAAATGGT
>NW_010241869.1:28597-34704 GCF_000690775.1 Eurypyga helias | reverse complement strand
TTACCTCCAGTAATTATACTACAGATGGACAGCAATCTTTTTTGATCAGGAGTTTCTTTCCAAATGAAGAGCCTGCCTTTCTCTTAAGATATTTGAAGTGACTAATTTGAAACATTCTACAACCCATTTAACAAAAGTAACAAAACAGCTTTTATTGCATGATAAGTGAGACAGTAACATGCACAGTGCCCAGAAAGTTCTTCTTAATCTCAAGAAATATTTTATTGCCCGAGATGAACATTTCTTTTCCAGCCTATTACCTACAGGCAAACATTGACAGCCAAGCATGGTAACCTGCAGGTTCGACTAAAAATAAACCACACAGAAAGCACATTTTATCCCTTACCCCTGCTCAGCCTGCAAAGCCAAGCCAATCCCCACGTACACCAAATAATTAAGTAAAGACATCTGCTGTGGTTGTGTAGATTTCTTCCTAGCTTGGCAACCTTCCAGTAAACTACAGGAAACTATATATACAATTATACATATACATACTTAAAGAAAATTTAATTTTGCCTCTGCTTTTAAGCTATGCTGAGCCCTTTTATGCACACTGATGTACATGTAGCATATTGCAGGTGTGTTGTTGGAAGATAGCACACAGAGAGAAATGTGTATCCACAGAGAAAAATACTTTCTCTCACTTTCAGTGATGAAAATTAGTAAACTTTCTTTCTTCTCTGAGTCAAATTTTCATTTTAAATTACCTGATAGTTTAGATTACACACTAATGCTCCACATGCAGCAATATTAACTTTTATACTTATAAAGAAGAGGCATATAATTTACTTTATGATGTTCAATTTCAATATTGAAAATCTGAAGTTTATTTCAATATTACTGTAGTAAATTAATATTATCATAATCGGTTGTACTACTTGTTTTATTATAAACATTTATTAATAAGTGTTAGATATTCTTACATCTTTGTTAAGTAAAAAATATGTTTCGAGGACCTAAAATATGTTCTTCTCCCAAAATCTCTATCAGTGCCCTTTGAGATGGAAAAAATTAAAAAGAGCTTTGAATATCTGAGTGAAACTACCTCATAAAAATAATATACAGGAAATGCTAATATAAAAAGCAGCAGATCATGATACAGAACTTGGCATGAGGAGTAGAGATACCCAAGTACTCTGATAAAAATTGGCTATCTAATACAGAGGGAAGTGGGTTGGATATTAAATATAACACTTTTTCACAATAATAATAAAGTGGTGGAGAGAATACTAGGACTATCAGTTTAACGCTATGGACTGTATACAGGTCACAGTGACAGCAAATGGGGTTAGATACGCTGAGCTGTTCTGCATGCTGACAGCTGAAGACCAGCTATACCCAAGTACCTTTTGGTTGCTCTACTGTGTCAGTAACAATGTGTGCGAAGTTGGTGATACATCACCTGACCAGCTCAGGCTTAGTGTTTGCTTGGGATGGATTCCTCTTTACTCCTTTGCAATACAGAACACAGTTCCATATTTAAAGTTATCTGTTACTTTATGGTGTTAATAAAGCTATTTTTATATTACCCCTCTCACTGTGCTCCCCTTATTCTTTTGAACACAGAACTTCATCTATATTTTGTTGAAGCTGATATATTTCTGATGCAGTAAAAACCAATTTCCACAAAGTTCTTTTACCTCAAGAGTTCCATTTTGATCTACTCACTAAAACTAGGCACAGGCACTTCCTAGTAGAAAACTACCTCTTTTTTTTTTTTTTTTTTTAAAGCTAAAACCCTGTTGGCAGCAATACTGCTTGTTACAGGTGGAGTTTGGTTTTTCATTTATTGTTCTCAGAGCTGCTGCAGAATATTTAGAGCTCTAAAAGCATCTTCTACATGGTCTTACTTGGTTAAATGTGTACAATATGTCAGAAGAATATTTGGGGAAAAAAATGCTTCTATCTTGGACTCTTTTCCAATATTTCTTCTGAGACTTTTATACTACTGAGTAAGGACTCTTTCACCTGCAGAGATACTGTTTGTTCTTAGCTTACATGAGAACTGAAGTTGTGATTTTAAGATATCCATTTCCTCCTGACTTTTTCAAGGAGAGATTTCTTATTTCTAACAGTCTGCATATTTGACAAGAAATGAAAAGTGTCTTTATCAGTAACATGTAACATTTCTATTTAAAGAGTGCCTGTATATGTCACTTTGAGGACAAAAGTCTTCATACACACATTCTATCTGAACCTCATCTAAAATAGCAAAAAAAAAAAAAAAATTTAAACTCTTGGAAGGCATTGGCATCAGTTAATAAGCTGTAGTGAAAAACTGATACATTTCTGTTTCAGTTAAAACTCCATGATAGATTAATTGGTTATATTTATACTTAGGAATAAATGAAAACAAGAATTATCCAAATGGAAATTGGTTTTCAGGGCATATCAATAATTTTCAGAATGATTTTTTGTTATTTAATCCAGAGAAAGCCGGTATTACTGGAAAAGACACAAAGATTTTGCTCAAAAGAATATCTGTGAATAAATATTTCCAAAAATATTTGGTCTTAAAATTAAAATGGCAAACTTATCTGAGGAGCAGCCTATGATACTATTTTCTTAAAAATTAATTAATTCAAAGGTACTTTTAAATATGGATATGGAAAAACTGAAGGAAAATTTGGTTTCCAGAATGGCCAGGTTGTAATCTCCTTTTCAGGTATGTTTTTATTCTGTGTTTTAAAAACCTACTTGTATTCTAAAACCCAAGAATATGGTGGCAGAAAGGAAAGAGAAAGAAGGGTATGCAGCAGTTTACTCTTCAAAAGATTTCCTTGTGTTAGATTCCATTCTTATTTCAACTCATTCTTTGTTAAGATATACCTACTAGACACTTTGAAGTCCCTGTTCTATTTAACAGTGGGAGATATAAGAGAAAGAATGAAGAGAAATCTATTGATAGTAGTCTGAAAACTTTGAAGATGTTTTCACAAGAAACAGATCTTTCACACATTTTTGATTTGACACAGTTACTACATAAAGCTATTCACTACATAAAAGAACTACCCCTCTGTAAACTTTCTTGTGTGAAGGACAATGTCAAATCATATGCTGCTCCAGTCTGTAAATAAGAACTGCTGAACTACTGCTTCTGCCAGTTCTAGAGGAATGAACTGGCATGTTGAGGTACCTCATCCCAAAATTTTTAATGTGAAGTACTGAGTGCAAAGGCTGTAATCAGAAAAACATATGGAACATGTCAGGTACAAAATACCATCTTACATAAGTTTCAGTTGGATTTTCAGTCCAGCAGGTAAAACACTGATCTGAGGTTAAATGCAGAAGCTGCTTGAGAGCTGGTTTTGTGTGGGTTATTTTTTTTCTTTGTTGTTCTTGTTTTGTTTTTTAATCTTATACCACCCGTTTCATCTGATCAATACTAAATCTAGGTGTGAGATGCATACTGATTAGAAAAGTAATCAGAATTGAGAGACACTGTGATGAAGGCTCTACTCCAAGGATTCTCAGCATTTTAAATTAAGGATTTACTTTACCTTCGAAAAAAATTCTTGAGTTATGTACTGCCGCTACACTGGCTTTCACTTACAACCAAACAATCTAGAAATTTAGCTGAACTATTAGTTCATTTTTTCTTTCTTGCATATGTAAAAATACTCCTTTTTGCAGATCACCTATGAAAATCTCATGGACCGTAGTTTGAGAAACACTACTCTAGAAATACTAACTAGAGAGAGTATCTAGCTGATACTTTCACAAGAGAACTGCAAGAGCAGTTCTGTAATCTTTATAAGAACAATAAGTTCAGTAAAAATTCTGGGAAGAGAGGGAAAGACTCCTAAAAATGTCACTGAATTTGGACTAAAATACTTCAGACAAAAAGCTGCTACATAAATAAGTATGAGATGAAAATCTTTTAAAGGATAAAAAAAGAGAAGTATTTCTGTCCCCAAACCCCTCAGTTTTTCACCTTGGGCTTACTATGAAAGCCAATGGAAGTACTGTGACTTAAAGACACATACAGACTAAAAGATACATCCCCAGTTTTTGTCTTCCCACATACCATAGCCATCATAGATTTCCTGTCTCTAGCCTTTTTAGACATAAATTACCCAACAAGTTTTAATTCTGTTGTTTATCCTGACGAGTCCGTTCTGTGATCATATGCATTTCCTTTTGGTTGAGATATAAAGAACAATGAAACAATGCACTTTACTTCCTCAAGCTGCTGTTGAGACATCAGCTAATTAAAAGCAGTGATCATTTTACCGTCGCAGTACTTTCTGTAAGTGTTAGAACATATCAGTCTTACCACGTAGGCATATTTTTTTAGTTCTATAATTGTTCCAGCTTTCTAATGTAATCTGGAATCTTTTTACTCAGACCACAACCTTCTAAACTGAAGTACTGTTTCTAGATTCTGCAATTTACAGACTCCTTAGTATGTTTCATTGAAGAATTAATCTGTGTGAAAATTTTCCTACTTGTTACTTGGTTCATTTCCTGAAATGTTAAAGCTCATAAATGAGGTAAAAGTATAACAGTATGTTTATCTGGGTCAAGTAGCATGGGAAAAATAATTAAAGCAGTACTGGTTATCTTCTGCTAAAACAAAAAGAAACTTTTGCTTTTGCTTCATTTGAGGGGTATGGCTAAATATTTTGTACTCTATTTGACATAGTAGTTTTTCGTCCTATTTGGCAACATCGGCTTATCCCTGCTTATCTACTCCTGGGGACATACCCTAGGAACACAAGGTCTCTTACTACTTCATTCACGAATGCACAGTACTCATCTTCACCCAGACGATACCTGTATCCAAGCATATAATTAATTCTGTGTGTGCAAATCAAAGCAAGTCTGTATTGTTAAGTTGTTATTTGCAGTTTATTTCCTTACATATTATTTCACAAATAGTGCCTGCTTCTTTGGTATGTAGTCATACTTCACCATTCTTTCTTATTTAACATACAGTGATTAGATTCAAAATTTTGACCTAAACTATAGTAGTAGTTTGGTATACATTTCCTTTTTCCTATTATGCATAAGAGATTTTGGTTTTACAGTAAAACCAAATGCTATGTAGTCTTAGGACCCAATGAACAAGCTAGATTTAGGAAAAGACCATTTATACTTAAAAAGGGAAACTAAAAGTACAGAGGACATTGGCTGACAATTTATAGACAGCAAAGAAACAGGAGCTTTGATACAGGAAAGCCTGTATTTTGAAAGACAGCAGTATCGCATTTATGGCATGAAAGCAGATTGGAATGCTTACCAACAGATGAAAACTGCCCAAAATGCATTATATTATTTCCATGGCAACAGGAGAGACTAACACAAAAAGCTGCTCTACGAACACCAAAGTCCATGTCCTGAGCTGCATCCTGGAGGCATAATGAAGAAAGAAGGTAGATAATAGACTTAAAGCACATGAATCTTCAGTCCTCCTCCACAGGCCTAAATTACAAGACCCTTCTTTTCTTGAGATCATTTCAGCAGATGAGGCTTGCCCAGAGGAAACTGGGACAACACTACCAGTCAGAAATAAACACCAAAGTACCTTACCAATTCTGTCAAGCATTAGGCATTGCTTGATTAGAACACTGTTTTAGCTCTTTTATTTCATGCGCAATCATATTTAAGACCTAGACCTCCTGAAGACTCGTAATACTCTTGGACAAGATGCCAATGCTGTGAGAATAACTACATCTGCATAAAATAGTTGTCCATCATTCTTCTTGAAAGTAATAAATCTTGAAATAACAGAAATATTCTGCAGAGATCAATGAGATGTTTTTCATGTTATTATTGAGGAGTTCTTATGTTGCCTTGGCATAGAGACAGGCTATTGCCGATCCAAGTTGGGTATGTGTGGAACAGGAGTCACTGAAATCATTGGAAGCATTATCTGTTGAGATGTGCTGAGCTGTGTTTGCTCTATCACAGGCCACTATCATTTCTCTTATGTTGCTTTGGCGGCATTTTCTCCTCTAGTAACAGGTAGTAAAGAAAGCCAAGCAGTTTTTGCTGGGAGGAAAATAATATTTTTAATCAATTCCAGTAATCTCATTATATTTTCTGACATAAATCTATTATAAGGCAAAAATATCGTGACAAACACAGAAAGGCAGTTTTTCACG
>NW_010241869.1:25206-28566 GCF_000690775.1 Eurypyga helias | reverse complement strand
GGAATGCTACTGAGTGACAGTTTTGGAGAAAATATTTCATTTTCAAAATACTTGAAAGTATGGATACTTCTGAGATGAAACATTACATTGTAAATGTTAATTTAAATTAATTTCAATTAATTTAAGAATCAATTTAAATTGATGTAGAGTTTAATAAATAAAACTAATTTTAAAGAAGCATGCAGTATTTGTCTGAATTATTTCAGCAAATTCAATAAATAAGAGAATAATGTTGTTCATCTCACTAGCTCTTCTATGTTTTTAATGTATTTGTTTCTTGCTAGAAAAACTTTACACAACTTTATTAATAACCTTCCACTGTAGTAAATACAATAATTCCACATGTTTTAAAATGCCTTTGACTTCAGTACTGAAAATTCTTTAGGCCAAAAGAAGTCAGTCTTATAGATGATCACTTCAGTCATGTTTCACTGACTTAATACTTGAATTTACACCAAACCTATGGAGTTTTCTGATCTATTAATTTATTAACCTCTCCAGATCAATCCACTAAAACAAAATATTGAAGTCATAGTATAGTTACTCATATTCAGTAGTATAATTATAAATCTTCCTTATGAATACCACAAATATTAATGGTCTATATGTCTGATGCTTGAGATTTTAATTTAAGGTTCCAAATAATTTAGTCTATCTCCGACAAGATCAAGAATAATTTCTCAGCTTTGAGTGGAACAGAATTTCTCAGAGGCAATTGCCTGTAAACAAATACTCAGTCTGAAAATTTTGGCTGTTCTGCATTTATCATATGTATATGAAAAGCAGCTAATACTCCTCTAAAATCATGTCAAAAAATGCAGAGCAATATTGATAGGTAGCACAAAATTACAGACATTCAAGATTCAGCTAATTTGATTAAGTTTAAATTGCAATTTTACTGCAAGGGAAAGTGCGATTAGATTTGTTTTCCTACCAACCAACTGATGTACTTGTTGCTTTTTGTTAATATATTGCCAGCCCTGGAAATCTAGTCTGGTATACTTCCTATCATGCAGTCAGTATCCCATTTCACTGCAGAAATTGCATAACATGCTGTATTTTTGTATTTGTAAGACTTCATATTTTTAGACCATGGGTGTTCTCCTCCACAGTCTTGCACTAAATTGATCACAAATTCTGAATATTTTGTATGAATGAAAACTCTCCCAGTCTCCAAGCACTGAATGACCTTCAAGGATAGCTTATAACCAGGTATTACAGTAACCCATTGATTTTTGCCAAACTACTTTGCTATCAGCAATGACTATTATACAATCAATGAATAATAGGTCTGTCAGGGATTATGAATTATGACCAAATGTCTTACCTTGTCACAAAAAAGCAAGGCTTGCATTGTCATGTACTCCTACTGCTTACATTTTCCACTGATTAAATGTATATTAATTTATTTCCTAATACACACTATCATAAAGACTCAATTTCTACCAGCATAAGAAAGAGAACACAAAAACCAAAAATGAATGTTTTAGGGAAACACTTGTTCTCTTTTTTTATCTCATCAGTCACCTTACCCTTTCTAATCACTTCTACCTCATATCTGCGTACTTTATCCCAACTCCTTTCTTGTGTGAGGCTCCCCTTTACAATTTCATTATGCACTGAACAACCTTCTTTCTGCCATGTATCCTTTCTTTTAATATTTATTTTCCTAAAATATTTCAGTAGACATATGTCTATATTTGTTATACCTAACACAGTAGGTAACAATATCCTAGAAACAACATTCAACTTTCTGACTGTACAGCTAGAAGAAAAAAACTGGGTTTATAGTTTATTTTTGGATTTTTTTTTTTACCAGTAGTTCGCAGGCTAGAGGATAAGAAGCTCCAAGTTTGTGGTTCTTCCTAACTATAAACTGTAATAAGCCCCTTTGTTGAGGAAAAATATCTGTAATAACAGACAAATTAAGATCTTTTCATTTGGCACTAAATCAGTTTGCTCCAAGGAAGCAGTGTGAGAGCTTCTTGTTAATTCTATAGGGCTTGGTTGTCTTGGAGAGAGAAATCCTCTTTATTTCCCTATTCAGTTCTGTTCAGTATCATAACTTCCACCAAAGCAGACAGCTACATGTATTTTGTAGTTAGTATAGGGAGGTGGAGCATCAGAATGAAAAAAACCTCAAGAAGTCATGCAAGACTACTAGATAACATTTAAGTTAATATTTAAATACGTAAGCTTCCAGGTACGCCTCTAGTTATGAATGCTAGTAATTACTAATTATTTTAAAATAAAAAAGAAAAAATAGACTTGCATCTCAATTTCTTTAAGCTAGGAAAGCTGCTACTTCTTTTAAGTGTTAATCACCACATCAATTGATGATTCTAAACTGAATATGTGTGTTGTCAAAGGAAGAAATTTTGAAAAGCATTGAATTAAACCATTCAGATTACTATGGCAGATGTATATTTTTAAATTTCTTGGAGAAATTGATACAAAGAATTATTTTGTGCTGAAATGAATGGTAATCCTTAGCCTTCAAGAACCACATGTTCACTAATACAGGAACCACTAGCCTTTCAAAACAAATATGAAAGCCCATTTCATACCTGTATTAACTTTTAGAGTTTTCCAGTTTTGAAAAACATTTCAAAATATTTAGTCTAGATATTTTGTATCTAGATGTCTTAAGACTTTTTAATATTAAATCAGTGAGAAAATCTCTAATAGGCTGTAAGACCACAAATGAGCACAAGTTATCATCAACACATTCCAGGAATCTCCTGGCTTGCTTGTGCCCTGCTGTGTTGTCCCTCCAACAGATATCGGGGTGGCTGAAGTCCTCCCTGAGGACCAGGGTTTGTAAATGTGAAGCTGCTCATATCTGTCTACAGCGCAACTCATCCACTTGCTCATCCTGTTTAGGTGGCCTGTAGCCGAAGACCACTACAGCATCCCCTGTCCCTGCCCTCCCTTTAATCCTGACCCAAGAGCTCTCAGTCAGCTCCTCATCCATCCCCAGGTGGAGCTCCCTGCACTCCATCTGGTCTCTGAGGTGGAGAGCAACACTCCCACCACATCTCCCCTGCCTGCCCTTCCTAAAGAGCCTGTATCCTTCCATTCTGACACTCCAGTCAAAGGAGCCATCCTACCACATCTCCACAGTGACAGTGAGGTCACGGCCCCTCATGCATGTGCACCCCTCTAACTCCTCGTTTCTTTCCCATACTCTGTACATTTGCATAGAGGCATTTAAGGTGGATGAAGCTGATTTGCTGACTGGAACAGCTGGAATTCTCTCGTCTTTTGCCCCAGGTGCTCTCCTGGTGACCTGTGGTCCTTCTCCAGGCCCTGGGCACCTGCTGGTGGCACTGGCCTCCAACTGGCAGGAGGGGGGGGGGG
>NW_010241869.1:15752-25182 GCF_000690775.1 Eurypyga helias | reverse complement strand
GTCCCCCCCCCCCAGCAGCTTCATTTCAAAGCCCTCTTCACCAGCTCGGCAAGCCTTTGCCCAAAGTGTTCTTTCCCTTTTCTGTCAGACGTACCCCATCAGCCCCCAGCAGCCCAGGTTTCTCAAAGTGAGTCCCATGGTCTCAGCAGCCAAAGCCCCGGCTGTGGCACCAGCCCTGCAGCCATCTGCCGATGCACCAGATCTGACTGGCCCTTTCGAACCCCTTGTCTTTGACCTGGAGGATTGATGAAAAAACTACCTGGGCACCAGAGTCGCTTATTGCTGCACCCAGGGCTCTGTAATCCTTTTTGATACTCCTCAGACTGCTCCTAGCTGCATCACTGGTGCCTCCGTGAAACAACAGCTGTGGGTAACAGTCAGTGGACTGTATGAGGACTGACAGTCTCTGGGAACTTAATGGGGCCACTCTTGGTGGAGCTTCACGTGTGGAAGGACTCCCGTCTCAGTAGCTGCATTTCTATAGATGTAGATTTAAGTCTGTGTAGGAGTAGGTTGGGATTTATTTATCAGATCACAAGTTTTCAAATGAGCTTACTCTGATCCCATAGCCAGTCAGGTGGCTTGTCTTCAAACAGAAGATACACAGAGAAAGAGATGAAAAAAATAGAACTGAAAGAAAAACGTGAAATAGCCTCTGTCAAATGTTAGCTAAAAATACATCTACAGACTGGTATTTGTGAATAGAAACATCAAGTTTTCTGTCAGTTTTAAAATCTACAACATATAGGAACTATACATAATCAATAACTTTTTTTTTGTTTTTACAGGTGTCTGACCTTCCTAATATGACCGTATTTAATGTTTCCATGCTAGGAATCTGAGAATAGATTCAGAGAACAGCAGAAGGCTCAGAAGAACATGACACATCACTACACAATAACTTTTTTTTGGCTTTCTCAACAGTAAACATCTGTCAGACAGCACTAAAAGGGTAAGAAAATGTAGTGTTTGCTTAGGGAAAAAGAAACTAAGGCTTTTGGTAGCCTGCTCTCTTCCAGTTTACCTGTTGCAAATATATATATTTTTATAGCTTTTGTGTTCTTGTTTTCTGCATATTGAATCTCTGAAATATCTGCAGGTTTGTCTGTAGATGAAGCAGCTGACCTTTAGAAATGCCTGCATAAAAAGTCCTGTATGTTCTTGCCTGTATCTTAAATAGAAAAGTCACCAAGATAATAAATCTGTTCTTCAAGTAATAATAAAATACTCGTGACAGAAAATATGGAATCCAGGAAAAAAAAAAAAAAAAAAAGGGAGAATTTAGAAGAGGAGAATTGTGACAAGAGTGAGGATTAAAAGAAGAAAAAGATGAAATAGCTTTGGAAATAATAGACACTGTTTGAATAAATGGAAAAAGAGGCTCATTAGGATCATATTTTTTTATAAATAAGTAACAATAAATAGTGGAGGTTTGATTTATTTACTTTCTCCTTGTGTTTGTTCTGAACCTTATGTTTCATTTAGCACAGCCTTATTTTTGTATTAGAAGATACAATAAACAAAAACTCCACTTTTCCACTCTGGGTGTTACAGACTTCCAGCAGCACATTTCCCTTCATTTATCTCTTTCCCAGCGTAACGAGTCTCAGTCTATGCAGTTGCTGCTTGTATGCAAGCTGTTTCTCATCTCTGACCATCTTCATTGACATTTGCTGGATCTTTTCTACTTCTTTATCCTTTTTGATAATGGGTAACCACTATTGCACATTTAGTCAAAACTGTGGGCACACTAAGGATTTATAGTGTCCTAATAATACTGTCTATATCTGACATCTTTCCAGATATTCTCCACATTTGATTTGCTTAATGACTGCTAGTAGTAAACTAACATTTTCCTAATATTATATGAAGCATTATTTCACAGCCCCTAGATTTCATTTTGCATTGAAAATAACTACTTTCCCCCCCCCATTTTTTTCCCCCCAATCCATGTTAAGCACTTAGCATTAGCCTTCTGAATTCCACCTGCCATTTTAAACCTTAGCCACTCGTCTTGTTTCAGCTTCCTAAAGTTCTTTATAATTAGAATTCATCTTCACTATCCCAAATATCTCAGTAATACTTATTTTTGGTATCTCACTTGCATTCCTCTTCCAGATTCCCTCAGGAATTTCTACTGATGTCATCCTTTAACCATGAAAGCTGTTAACTTCTACTCTTTATCTGCTATCTTTAACCTGTATTTGATCCAAGAGAGAGTCTTACTTCTTACCCCATAATTACTCCATTTTTTAATGAGCCTTCAGGAACAAATTTTGCAAAAGACATTTTGGAAATCCAGGTGAAGATGACAATTTAGTTCAAAGCCCTCTTCACCAGATCGGCAAGCCTTTGCCCAAAGATGTTCTTTCCCTTTTCTGTCAGACGTACCCCATCAGCCCCCAGCAGCCCAGGTTTCTCAAAGTGAGTCCCATGGTCTCAGCAGCCAAAGCCCCGGCTGTGGCACCAGCCCTGCAGCCATCTGAAGATGACATTTTCCTTTCAGTCACAAAGAGTTTCGGTGACCTAATGCTTTGAATATAGCTTCTGCTGGTAGCTCTGTACAACAGAGATAAAGCTTTTCAAGGGTCAGGTTCTGTCTTTTCTACCAGACCTTCAGAGTAATTGATCCTAACTGTTACAAAGTTACCACTGATATTTTCCTACTTGCAACAACGCACAGTCCTGACATGAAAAATGCAATGTAAGTAATCCGAATGATTCTGGGATGGTCCACCAGAGAAAAAAAGTGCTGACCAAGTGAGAGAAGTCCTATTATAGCTGAGGACTTTTTTTAGGCAGTTGGAAAAGAGGGAGAAGTAGGGAAAACTCAAGAGACCAGGTTTACTCTCCCACAGAATTTTTTTCACAAGAGAGTATTCCAAATAATTTTATTAAAAAAAAAAAAATCTATGTACTTAAGGAAGTATTAAAGCACAGATAACTTAGGAATAGAACAGCATATATCAAAGAATTTAAAAATGCAATGAGGGAAGAAAACGATTTCCCATCAGAAATTAGACCATAACACTGAGACGCAATGTACTTTTCAGATATAAATGCAAAGGGAATGTGAAGATAGGTAATTGTCAGGACTGCAATTTTGCCATTTATGCTTGCCAGCTTGTCTCTGTCCTTTAAAAACACTTTCTTCCTTGCATTATCTTCTCTGTGATGTCCTATAAGGAATGTGTGTTAACATTTTCCTGAAGCAGTAATTAAGAATCATGAAGCTGCACTAGAAAAAAAAGATCTGCTCGACACATATTGTTGTAGGGTAAATTATTACTGTTGTATTGGCTAAATGACAAAGTTTCAGTTGTGAATAATGTTTGTAATCAAGCAAGAAGTTTAATCAACACTGCTGTCAGCTAGTTAATCGTAACCTTAAAAAGCACCATTCCAGTGCAATCCTCAAGTATCATTAGTACCTGTGTATTCTAGTGACAAAGATAAGACTATGGCAAAAGAAAACACAGCAGGTGTGTTTTATGCTTTTACTTGTGTTAAGTATACTCCCAATTGTTTGTAAATGCTGGAGTTGCTAATGCAATAACAAACTCTCAAGGGAAGGCTAATGCATTTGCTGAACTTGGAGGACTTTTTTCCCTTTGAGTGATACATCTTAATGCTGTTATACCACACAGAAAATTTAAATGGGCAAACCAGGCTTCCTACACTATGAAAATGACTAAACCATTCTATCTAAATGAAATGAAGCTATACTTGGTTTCATTTCAACATGTTGGGATGACTCACACAACTGGAGTGCTGCAATGGACAGCTATAATCACTTCAGGAGAGACAGGCATGAAGGAGGGGTGGTGGAGTGCCCCTCTGTCAAGGAGTGTTTTGACTGTTTAGAGCTTAATGATGGTCATAACAGGGTTAAGTGTTTATGGGCTAGAACCAGGGGGAAGGCCAACAAGGAAGACATCATCATGGTGGGAGTCTGTTATACACTGCCAAACTAAGATCAAGAGGTAGATGAAATTTTCTATAAGCAGCTGGGAAAAATATCACAATCCCTAGCACCTTCCCGTGGAGGACTTCAGTTTACCAGATATCTGCTGGAAATACCATACAGCAGTGAGGAAGTAGTCAGGGAGATTCCTGGAATGTGTGGAAGACTATTTTGTGACTCAGCTGGTAAGTGAGCCAAGTAGGGAGGGTGCTCCACTAGACCTGTTGTTCATAAACAGAGAAGGACTTATGAGTGATGTGAAGTTGGAGGCAGTCTAGGGCACAGTGACCATAAAATGCTAGAATTTTCACTTCTAGCATTTTAAGTAGGGAGAGTGTTTAGTAGAACTGCCATCTTAGACTTTCAGAGAGCAGACTTTGGCCTGTTAAGGGAACTGGTTAACAGTGTCCCTTGGGAGGCAGTCATGAAGGGCAAAGGAGCCCAGGAAGTCTGGACACTCTTCAAGAAGGAAATCCTAAAGGCTCAGGAGCAGGCTGTTCCCATGTGCCAGAAGATGAGCCAACAGGGAGCAAGATCTGCCTGGCTAAACAGAAAGCTTTGGTTGGAACTTAGGAAGAAAAGGAGAGTTAATGGTCTTTGGAAGAAGGGACAGGCTACTCAGGAAGACTACAAAGAAGTTATGAGTCTATGCAGGGAGAAGATTAGGAAGGCCAAACCCCAACTAGAAATTAATCTGGCTACTATTGTAAAAGACAATAAAATAGTTTCTTTAACTACATTACCAACAAAAGGGCTAAGGAGGATCTCAATCCTTTCTTGGATGCAGGGGGAAACACAGGAACAGAAGAGGAGAAAAAGGCTGAGATACTTAATGCCTTCTTAGCCTCAGCTTTAGTAGTAAGGGCAGTTGTTCTCCAGATACCCAGCCTGCAGAGCTGGAAGAAAGGGGTGGGGAACAGAATGACTCCCCCATAATTCAAGAAGATATTGTTAGTAACCTGCTACACCACTTAAATGCACAAGTCTATGGGGCTGGACAGGATTCACACAAGGGTACTGAGGGAGCTGGCGGAAGTGTTCACCAAGCCACTTTCCATCATCCATCAGCAGTCCTGGCTAGCCAGGGAGGTCCCACTGGAATGGAGGTTAGCAAATGTGACGCCCACATATAAGAAGGTCCAGAAGGAGGACCCAGGGAATTACAGGCCTGTCAGCCTGATCTCAGTGGTGGGGAAGGCTGTGGAACAGATCATCTTGAGTGTCATCACATGGCATGTACAGAACAACCAAGTGATCAGGCCCAGACAGCATGGGTTTGTGAAAGGCAGGTCCTGCTTGACTAACCTGATCTCTTTCTGTGAGAAGGTGACCCACTTACTGGATAAGGGAAAGGCTGTGGATGTTGTCTATATTGACTTTAGTAAAGCCTTTAACACTGTTTCCTACAGCATTCTCCTGGAGAAACTGGCTGCTCATGACTTGGATGGGTGTACACTCAGCTGGTATAAAAACTGTCCAGATGGCCATGCCCAGACCTGTAGTGAATGGAGTTAAATCCAGTTGGCAGCAGGTCACAAATGGTGTTCCCCAGGCCTCAGTACTGGGGCCAGTTCTGTTTAGTATCTTTATCAAAGATCTGGACGAGGGGACCAAGTGCACCCCCAGTAAGTTTGCAAATATCAGGCTGGGTGGGAACATTTATCTGCTTGAAGGTAGAAATGCTCTCCAGAGGGATCTGGACAGGCTGCATTGATGGGCAGAGGCCAACTGTGTGAGGTTCAACAAGGCCAAATGCCAGGTTCTGCACCTAGGGCACAACAACCTCCTGGAATGCTACAGGCTTGGGGAAGAGGAGCTGGAAAGCTGCCCAACAGAAAAGAACCTGGGGGTGCTGATCGTGATCCAGCTGAATATGAGCCAGCAGTGTGCCCAGGTGGCCAAGAAAGCCAACAGCACCCTGGCCTGTATCAGGAACAGTGTGACCAGCAGGACTAGGGAAGTGATCATGCCCCTGTGATTGGCACTGGTGAGGCCACACCTCAAATCCTATGTTCAGCTGTAGGCCCATCACTAGAAGAAGTACATCAAGGTACTGGAGCGTGTCCAGAGAAGGACAACGAAGCTGGTGAAAGGTCTGGACAACAAGTCTTATGTGGCTGAAGGAACTTGGATTGGTCAGCCTGGAGAAAAGGAAGCTTAGGAGAGACCTTATCACTCTCTACAGCTGCCTGAAAGGAGGTTGTAGAGAGGTGGGTGTTGGTCTCTTATCTGAAGTGACAAGTGGAAATATAATAATGGCAGTCTTGAAATCAGACGGTGAATATTCACCGCTTATAAAAATCAGGTTCTTCTAATGAATTGAGATGAGAACTGGTTTGGAAATATCTAAATCAATAGATCTTTCTGGAGAACCTTTGTTAACACTGTAACTATTACATTACAGTACCGCCCATTAACCACTGAAGAGATGAACTAGTTCTGATTCTGAAGTCTCCCCAGGATGGTTTAGGTGAATTATTCTTGTTAAATAATGTGTGTGTGATCTATTGTTTTGATTATCAGGTACAACAAGGAGCTCAGGTTTGGTATGTATTTTGTTGAAACACATAAAAAGGTGCCAAGACCTTTATAGTTCATATACTAGCAGTTCTTCATTCTGATTTTAAGAATATTAGAATGACTCAAATATGTTCCTGCTATTTCAGGTGGGAATTACATAAATACCATCTCTGGATCTGAAGGGGATCTGTTGGATGTTTAGGTAATTCTAAAAGGCTCTGTAAAGCAGTACGATTGAAACCTGCTTTACTAGGTTTTTTTTGTTGTTGTTGTTGTTTTAATATATTCAAGTAGCTTTGCCTATTCATTCAGGTATTACCAATGAATGAGCAGAGGTAACCTAAACCCAGAAGGTATTCAGTGTCATAGCTGAAAATTTATTTCAACTGTCTCACTTCCTCAAAACATAAGCATTCTATCCCTTCAATATTCCTAGTACTTTCAAGATAGATTAATTCAAATACTATCTGTTATTAGGGAAAAAACCCCAAACACAACACTAAGAAAAAAATGGATGTAGCAAACCACAACTATATCCATATTTGATATCTTTGGATTAAGAGTGGATGGATTTTGGTAAGTCGTCTTTTTCTTTTTTTTCTTATACACAAGGGTAAATGAACTGCAACAGCCAATATTATGCAGGGACAAGATGGGGTGTTGACACGATCACTTCTGGTCCTATGCACAGCGAAATCCACAACAGTTTATAAAACATGGACAAAGATAGGAGAATTTCACAGTAGAAAAACTGTGATGAGCATTCTCTCATAGCAATATAGAAAAAAACTGCTTCCAGGTTTGCTGTCCTGAGCAACACTAAAGTAAAATTTCCTTTATGTTGGAGTTTGGAGGGTGGTCTTTGCTGCTGACAGCCCAGGACAAATACCTGCATAAGAAGCATCTATTTCCAACCATAAAAGGCCAAGATAACTATTGAGTGACCACCAGAGAAATCCATTTCCTCCTTATATATTTGAAAACCACTATAAACTGTGATGGATTAGAACATGAGGAACAAAATGCATGAATATGAAAAGCACATACATCCTCTGGCCATCTGCATAAAGTATATGTCCTTCAGCATGAGATAAAACTGATGCAATTATAATTTCAGTATTATTGTACTGTGGCAAACTTGATAAATGAAAGTCAAAAAACAGCAAGAGGCTTAATGAAGCATCTGCAAATCATTCTTGGAATTACTGACATTATCACAGAAGTAGTGATACAATGTGAAAAAAGTACTGGAAAAATATCTGCTGCTTCCAAAGTTAGGAGAAGATGACAGCATAGCGTTATGCTGATATGTGGATCAATTCTCCAAAAAAAGCAGGGGAGAGGGCAGAGAGAAAACAAAGAAGCAAAATAATGAAACTTATGCTGTGTTCCAGCATGGTTATGTTAACTGGCTGGTAGGACTTGCTTCTATGCATACTGAAAGGACAACAGGATACGTAAGACAAACCAGTGTTCTGTAATATATAGGATGATCCACGATCAAGATATTTTATATATTGTTGAATGTGTCATGAATGGTTTCCTTGGGGAAAAAAGACACTTAGGGAACATTTAATGACTTTTGGCAATGCTTATTCAAAACAGACAATCCATCATTAAAGCTTCATGTGCTGAGGGAATGAAAAATAACTGTCTTTGGCTATATGACAGCAGGAACTAATTAGTATGAGTTCTAATTTAAAGGAATTCTGTCAATTTATATATGAAAATTACTGAAGCTTACTTTTATTTTCTACTATTTGCAACAGTCAAATGTTATTGACATGATTATAACACAGATATGTTAGCATCTCATAGATATTAAGAGAGTTGCATTAAAAAGATGGGCAGCCTAAAATGATACAACAAAAAGTGGGAAGAATTAACTTTCTCATAGCATTTTGTGGGGTTTTGAAAAAATCCATTCTATCAGTGATCTGAAATAAGCTTTAAGTACTACTTAGGATATTTAATTATGCATGAAATGCATGTAGATAAAAATGTAAATATTTAGACAAAAGTTTATAGTGTATTTTCACTGCTACAAGATTAAGACCAAGCATGCTAAGTACTTTATACTGAATATATTTTGATGCATTTTTAAGATTCCTGTAAGTTCGTTTTTTTGTAGAAGTTGATATAATTCGAAAATAATTAGCAATGAAATATTATCTAAAAGGATATAACTCATAACTACATGCATTTTGAAAATTATATGGTAAATATGATTTGGTCTGCACTATCAAGAAAACAGTCAGATGAGAGAACTATGTGAAAATTATTATTCATTCATCTAAGATATTTAAAATGTCTTGAGGTGGCAGAGCAAGAGATACTGGAATTTTTATAATAGGATACTTTCCACCAACTTTCTTTGCTTTTGCTTACTTGCTGTGCTGTCCTATATTGTTAAAAATGGTTTGGATAGCTATTTTTTTTTTTTTTACCTGTTAGCATTAGTGAAAGGGCATGTTGTCTTGCTCCCATTATGTCCCTTAGATACAGCATTGTGTGAAGTTTGGAAATGATTAATTATAAAGAAATACATCATTTCATATGCAATATGCAAGACTTCAATAATCTGAAAAGCAAACTTTGGTGAAAGATCTTGTTTATCAAAAAGTTACTGTTAAAGATCTGGAATACATACTGAATATTCAATATCTGGTTTAAAAACTTTAGTTTCAATTCATAATGTATATTGAGCTTTCTGACATATGCACTATTTGATATTTAAAAGATACTGCAAGAAAATGAGAAACCCACATGATTAATTTATGCTTTAATTACATATAGCATGACCTAATCAGCCAATTACTCTGGTTTCCAGAGCTTCTGGATACAAGGAGATTTTCATTGAGATTTAAAATCAAGTTGAAGGACCTTTGTTCCTTGTTTTAAACTAAATAAGCACGTTTTCCTTTTTTGCATTTAGATTGCCGCATG
>NW_010241869.1:0-15721 GCF_000690775.1 Eurypyga helias | reverse complement strand
AAAGAGGACAATGTATGGAAGGAAGTTCCAAAGTTGATAGTACTTGACTATGTAGCTGGAAAGTTGATCTCATTTCTGAGATAGATTTATACCATTACCAGCTTCCTACAGAAGAGTCCATTTTTATTCGAATAAAACCAAATTGGATTTTTAGGCAAACTTTTTCACCTTCTATGTAACTATATTTACACACTAATGCACTTTGTAGAAATGTGTCCGACTATAGTCTTTGTACCAATAACTTGAGATACAAGGATTTGAGTAGATAACCTAAAATGTTAAGACTAGTCTTTATTCAAATCTGTAACAAATTCCAAGGTGAATAAAATATTTCTGGATAAAATATCCAACATGAAAGTGAAAATAGCTGCTATCCTTAAGAAACTGGAGGTCACCTGTTTATTAAGCCAATGGAAATCCACATAATCATGGATGGTATAGCCTTTCTTCAGTAAGAAACCCATCTGAACTAGAACAACTAAACTCAACAGAGAACAGGAGTGAGAGTAGAAGAAAATCTTCCCGTCTGACATATTTTAAATAAAGTTTTCCTGGGGTAATGGAAGAGTCCGTTTTTCCCGTTTAGAATGAGTTAGGCATAATTTTTTCTTGAATCCAAACTAGAATAGATGACATAAAAGATTCACAAAAGTAGGGTCTAAATAGGTAAAAATTAAAATTACTGAATCACTGACATTTGGAGTTCAATAAAACTATCCTATGATAACTTAAGTAGCCCAGGATATTGTACAAAATTTCAGAAGTACTTACAAGAACACCAGAATTATGTGTAATGCTGTGTACTAACAAGATGGATGATAACCGAAATAAAAATCTTCAAATTAACATTAGAGCAAGAGGTAAAGTGAGTAGCAGAACAAATGCTAACACTTTTCTGGGTGAAAATCTTTCATCTTCATCAGCTAGGTCCTATTATACAAAGTTCGCATGCAAAATCTCTTTATTTCAAGAGGCAAAATATCCTCACCTTCTCAGCTTCTAAACAGATCTCTTTAGTTTAAAGGTCAGTATAGCTCTGTACAGTGAAACTGCAAAGCACAAAGGTGAAAGTGGATCCTAATGTAAGTAGTAACTACTGGTTAAATACTGCATGTTTTAGTACAAAGAATACTCAACTAGAAAACTTAGTGATTTATCTCTCTGTTTATCTGGTTCCACTGCAAAAAATGAAAAGTGATTGTTTTCATCATCATATAAGCAAACAGTAAATTTATAATCAGCATCCCTCTATGCATAACTATCCGTTCCACTTATCGGGACCTAGAAGAACCAGGGAAGCTTTGTGCAGTCTCCCCTGTCCTCTCCCTGTCCTCAACTGTCCTCAGAAAGCAAGAACATAATGGAGAGAATTTGGCATCTCCAAGATCAGAATAGGCTTCTCCCTGCACTAACTTCTTGGTGAGCTGTAAAGCAATGCAAATGTACCGGTTTCTGGCAAGAAATCCAAACCAAACATGAGGAAAAAAAAAAACCCAACAACAACACAAATGCAAAGCCCTAAATGCTTTGCTTCCATAAATAACACATCTCAATCCTAACAGTGACAGAAATAACTACTGTATTTGATTTTCATGTCTTCTCACATCTATCTCAATGGTAGAAGATGTGAGAGCACAGGAGAGGATATCAGATCATAAAACCTAATTTTGCTTGTAAGCATTTTATTTCATAAAACTTCTTATTATTGGGAACACTAATTACATTGCTGCCATTGCCTATGAGAAAGGTATTTGAATTACACCTAAAATTCGTTTGCACTATGTTTGTAATGAAAATAAAAATGTCACAGCCTTTAGGACTGGTAGAGATGTTAAATAGTTGTGGGGTTTTTGTTTTGGTGTGGTTTTTTAGATCAAGGAGCTATTCATTTATGTGTGTCTTTTTCAGACATTTCAGGGCTGGTAAAGTAATCATACTTCATTACTAGCAGCTCACTTAATCTGATGTGAAGTCTCATTAGTGCCTTTCTTAAAAAAGACATCACTTGCTATGAATTGTCAAGCATTGATATCTTCCTTTTCCTTTCTCTCCCTTATTCCCCTTTCTTTTCCTTTAAGTATATATAAGAGACTTTTAGTGTGTCTTTCACCCAGTACTTGATGTTACACGCACAGCTGGATGATCAAAAGACAATCCTGCAATTACTTAGAAAGAACTTTAGGGAGCAACATGGATATAACACATCTGGCAAAGAGGCAGCAGATAAATACATAGTATCATCAGGAAAAGCAAATAATAAAAAACCCCTCACAGTTGAGTTGTGGCAGTATAGTTAAAGAACAATACACTGGTTTTATATTTTGAATTGTAATCATTAAAACACAAAACTGCCTACCTGGAAGAGTAACATGATACTATCACTGTTAACTCAAGGTCGTCTTCACTAGAAATCATGGGAATCTGCATTTTTCATGTTGTTAGAGAAGATTCTAAATTAAAAATTAACAAAATGATAAAAATCCTATCTTGTTTTCTCTGAATATGGGAGAATCAAATGCAGTTGTATACATAGGCCTAGGAAAAAAGGTGAAACAAACAAAGGTCTTGAGTCAGTGCTCTACTACTAGAAGCAACTGCATTAGACAGAACAAATTTCATAAACTGTGAAAGCTCTGTCTCGATGCGAGGTTTCTTTTTATGAAAAACACTGCTGTTGGAAAACTAATTCATTACCTAATTACTGATGGCTGAAAATTTTTTTAAGCCTTTGATTATTCTTGGACATTCTTAAATCTGTTTGTACTTTATAACATTGAACTTAGTGATGATAACTTACATTCATTTTAAATCCTGCATGTTGTATGCAAATAGAAGGACAGAAATGGCATAGTTATGCCACTATCTCACTAAATAAAATACCACTCAGAAAAAAACAAGAGTAGATCCCATTATCATCCTGAGACTTACTGCGGACAAATCCTACCAGCTCTCTTTATGACAAAACCCTTTGTAGCTTGAAGAGTCCATGCCCTATAATCAGTATGGTCTGGCAATAGGCAAGATTTTGCACACCAGGCACAGTCCTCTAAAACTACACTAGTGGAATTTATGTCATTATACTCCTTTGTGTGTCTCCACATGATTTTTCTGGGCATTGCACTGGTAAATTATCATTGCCAGGAGTTTTAAGGCATTTTTATCATTCTTCTAATATATCATGTGCCGACCACAGAGCCAAAGAGATCAAGAACATAGGCGTGAAATGGCCTGAGAGTGAAGAAACTTCACCTCCACTTTGGTCAGCCTGGCTACTTACACAGAATTGAAAAAGCAGTAGCAGCATTAACTGACAAATCACCATGTCTTTGATGGCAACAAACATCCTGGTACTGTTCAAACAGTCTTTTCTAGGTCAAGCTGCACTTGACCTTGGGAGCACACTAGCAGTTCACAGCTTCCAAACCCTTATGTCCAGGCTTCTCTGTTTTCTCGGGTGAATTTAATAGTGAATTGACTGCCCTACCTGCTCCTTTCCTGTCTTCTGGAACCGAAATGCAGGGAGGACCCGTTCTGCCCAACCCCCCTAGAGCCCCCTCCTTCTCCAAGTGGAGTCAGCTCTGCAGTGATAGAGCTCATGCTGAGAACCAGGAGGGAAAGAAACTCAGTAATAAACTTGGACCTGAACAACATGAGAAATTATCTCAAGACCTTTTAAAGATATGTATGAAACACTATCGCTTAGACATCCTTATCTCTTAGACAGCAATCACGTCAGACACATTTTTCAAGAAACTCATCTGTTTTCAGTGTAAAATAATGAATAAAGGGGTACAAAATTCTACATTACAGGAAGATCAATTGTTTTGAAGGGGGACTGTAAGTGGAATATATTAAGAACTGTTAAAAACCCTGTCTTTATCCACAGATACACATTCCCTTACTGTCTACCAGCAGGAAATCCCTTTCCACAACTTCAGCTGTTCAGCTACTGTGAAGTTGTTTGTGGCCATGGGGTTCAGTCACAGGATAATGTTGATCAAAGAGCTTATGGATGATGAGGTGATAAGAGTTTATAATGCAGCGCTAAGCACCTTGTACAAACAAAATGTAAAGAAAAATATATAAAGAACCATTTCCATTTTTTCCTTATTTCAATATGTGACAGCCAAAATTCCATTAAAAATAGCTGTTTCATGAAAACAATCTACTGTACTCTGCACTGAGTTATGACGCAGTTTATGCAAGAACTTTTAACTGTAAGGACATACATAATATAGAACAAGACATAAATATCACAGTCACTGAACAATTATGGAGCAATTATGATGTAATAAACCACAAAGCATGTACCTGTAGAAACACAGTAAACCATTTTTTTCATGCTTATAAATGTTTTCAAAGTTATTGAACATGTCAAAATTGAATTATTCACTTCAAAAATCTATGTACTGTTGTAAATTGCTCATATATCATCTACTTATTTCTCACAATTATCCATCATGTGAATGAGATTTAAAGATGAATCAGTTATCTACATGGACAGTTGCTGAGATCTAAGTTCTGCTGTGAGAAATGGGGTGCAATATTAGGGCCAGAGGTTTTCATTAAACAGCTATTGTAGATTGATTGCACTCATAATTTTACTCTATTAGCACAGAGGGTCAAGAGTTAGAATATATAAATCATCATTCCAAGAATCCATGAAGTTCATATAGATCTTTAAATGACATGTGTTAAGTGCTACAGAGCAATGAACTTTCATTTATAGACAAGTGATGGAATGTATTTTCACAATGAGGCAACATGACAGCTTGATGCCAAAATTACAAGTAGGATGGATGAAGTGTGAAATAGATAACATAGAATATATAATAGTATTTCACTGTCTACTGAAATTGTGCAATCAAATTTTAAAATGTATGTATAAATGTATGCAATACTTCTGCCATCGTCCATTCCCTAATCACTTTTTTCCCCATCTTGTATTTGTGCAAACCATTGTTTCTTCTAGTGCTGGGTCTAAAACTCTGCACTTGTTCTTAATCTCTATTCTGCTTTTTATAGTCTTTTTTCAATTTTGTTAGCATATTTTTTATTCCAATCCTGTAGCAGAGTCTCACATATCTTAACAGTTTAATAACTTTTACATCTGTACAAAATAGAGGATATCCATCCTCTCTATTCCATCATCCAGGCCATCAATGAAATTGCTGAATAGCACTCAATCCATAGCCATCTGCAAAACTTAACTGAAACATTCTTCTCTTTTGATGGCTTCTCTCCAGTCCTGCATTATGACAATCTTTTCAAGAACTACAATGAAGAACAGATCTTAAATAATTGTGTCACTGAGCCGACACTCTACCCAAGATTTATAGACGACATCTTTATTATCTAAAGTGGAAATTTAGACTCCCTTATTGATTTTTACCCCAAATTCAATCATCACCACTCTCTGTCAAACTGTCACTGCAGTGCTTGTACACGAGCACCAGTTTCCTAAAGCAACATCAGCAGTGGTAACTTGCAAGTGTGATAAATAGAAAACTAAAGCCAGCATATCTGCAGGCATTAAAAATAGCTCCCCAAAAGCCTTTATATAGAGTTGAGGCTGCTGCCTCAACTACTAGCAGAGTACTCATGGTGCTTAGCTTAGTAATTAATTTTCATCCATCAGGATCACTCAAGTACAAGAGAGTTTTTTGAAGAGATGTGAAACACTATGTAAAGAAATGTTTAAGTACACAATGACACTTCCACCCATCTCTGAACATAACACCTTCTATTGTCACATCCCATCCTATCCCAGAACCGATACACGGTGTCATTAAATAATTTCAACTTGTAATAGAAGAAACATCTTGCTCTTCTAAGAGCCCTGCAGCCTCACTAAATTTATTTTTAAAGGAAACTCCCTGTGCTCTCAAGCACAATAAATTAATACAAGTTATGCTTTAGTAAATAATAGAAAAATATATCAACGTATCTCTACTGTACTATAGCAAATATTCTCAAACTCAGAACAATTCATACCCAACAAATCTTATAGATACACACTTCATCCACTACACCACGTGCTCATGGTAACTCTGGAGGTGAAATTAAGCAACTTTTCTGTAAAAGAGTAATAATTCACATAGAAAATCTATACAGGACTACACACTTCTAATGGAGGAACACATCCTACAAAATTCACATTCCATCATGTCTTTAGTCTTAAACCCAAAGCAGAACCTGCACAACTTCTGAAAAAAAAGATCCTGCAAATTAAAATTGATATGCACTTTCTGTGGTTTTTTTTCAAATTGAGAAAAATGAGAATTTAGGAGTCTGGTACCTTCTAGTCTCTATCCTCTCCTACCTTTTTTATTTTGCATGCTATGAACTACTGTTTACTTTCCCTTACATAATTAATTAGCAATTTCTTACTTCTCCCTTCGTTCTTGTTCTTCTCCCTATGCACCAACCATCATTGTTCCAGAACCTTACTCTGAAATTTGAGTAAAAAAAGAGCAATTTTTCTCTGTGCTGAGTTTTGAAATCTTTCTTCTGTTTCAGACCTAAAGAATGTACGTTTTCCCAAAAGGCTGTGTAATTACTCTAAGTACATTGATTGGTCTAAAAAGAGATACCAACTCTACTTTCAAACTTTGTCTGTCGGTTCTTAGACCCTCGTACCTTCAATAAAACACCATTTCTCTTCAGGAATTTGGCAATGAACAATGTTGATTTAATCAAGAACATATTTCCCCTCTCTGGCTTAGTTTTGAGACTATTCTGAGAAAGTTTCAAAACCGCAGTAAATTCAAAGTATTAGCCAATATCGAAGGAAAGACAATTTGCTTGCCAAGATTTGCTCACAGCATATCCTCACTATCTGTCACCCATGACCTTGCTGTCATCCAGATGCTTACAGCTTGCTTGATTATTCATTCCTAATTACCTGGGAATTGGAGGTCACATAACACTTACAACGTGTGAGAAGACAGAAGGTAAAATGTTGCCATGAAAGCCTAGCCAGCAATAAAGCTGCAGTACTTCATTGCTAGTTTTGTTAAAGGGACAAAAGTAACCATTGTAATATGGTTACGATGAAAAATATTTTTGGTATTATGGAGGCATTCTTTAGTCCATTTACTGTTGGAAGCTTTTTTCTCTGAATCATTTGTTATAATGACAAGTTGCTGGGTATTTGCTTCCTTCCATTTCAGTAAGTTTCCTTCTCAGTTTTTGGAAGGAGAATTTTGCATCTGATTTTGACCTGAGGAAACTGTTTCTCCCGGAAATTTGCAGATTTACTTATTCTTAACAAAGATTTCTTAACAAAACCTCATCTCACTCAACAACTAGGTCTGATTCTTACTCAATTTCTACACTGAATGCACTTTGCACTACTAGTTAGGGAGACCAAATGAGATGTAACATAAAACAGCCTATCAGCTAAATTCTGCAAAACATGCAGATTCTTTTGTAATCTCATATTATTCTCTTTGATGTTCCAAATTTCAATGTCTTTTTGTGGGGTTTGAAGTTTAATTGTTTCTTCTTTGAAGTATTATAACTAAAAAAATTAAATCAATTGAGATCATTGCAAAGTGAAGCTTACAATCTTATTTTCACTAAATAAATTTGTGATGTTGTGTTTTAATAAGCAGTGACATCATTATAAGACCACTGTCATATAAGGTTTACTCAGAACAGTGAAAAAATAGATCAAGGAAAAATGATTTGAGATTTTCTGAATGTACTTTAGTCTAGGATATTTGTTACAGATGAAGTGAAAAGGGTTGAGAGCATTCAGTGTCTGGGAGAAGTGCTTAGCATCACATAGGATGTTTTCTAGATTTTCTTGTATACTTTTCTGTACTACACACATATGGCAGTGCATCTCCATAGTCAAAGCTATGATGAGGTAGTAGTTTGAAACAGCATTCCCTAGTGCTCTCCTGTATGAGGTGAAAGTTAAATTGGACTGAAAACTGTTCAGGGGATGAAGGAAGCGACTGAACCTATCAGCTAGCTTGTGGAAGCAAATGCAGCTTCTGCACTCAGAACTGGAGTGGTATATGGAAGAGCAAGCAGCTTTACTGACACACTTACTGCAGAGGAAAACTCATTTGAGCTAAGGTCTGCAGAAAAAGTGCTTGACATTGATTAAGTGAGTCTGGAGAGCCAGACCAATTGAGCGGAGATGACAACGAGGATCGACGACTTTGCAAGTATCTGGCTTTTACTCTGCAGAAGAAAGAGACGTCAGGCACCTTTCAGATTCTATCAGCTATAAAGTTGTAACTATTTCTGGAAATACGGCATATGTACATTTCTCTCCCTGATGTAATTTCTTGCCTTAACTAAATTGTTTTATTCTTGAAACCAAATATTTCATTATTTCTTTCCTTGTTCTCAAAAGAAGATGTTAGTGGTCTGTGCAAGGAATGTTTCCTCAGATATGAGTTATAACCTACATTTCACCAATTACAGTCGAAAGTCCCCTTCCTGAAGCTTCAAAATTAAGCTCTGCATCTTCTGAGGCTTATGTATTGCACTTAATCCTATTCACTTCTCAGACACTCACTACCTGCAAGTATGCAGCATGTGGATGTCAGCAATACTGTGAGTATAGTCTTCTAGATTTTGTGGGTCAGATTCAATTTGTTTCACACAAATAGACTCTTGCTTTCTTTGTAGCCAGCTTTTATAAATCAGTCTTTTGGATTCCCTGACCTGGGAATCTGCCTGACAGATGCTTGCCTATTATGCAAATTTGCTGCTGAAACAACAAAAAACGTTACTACATCTTTGGACTAAGTTTTTAACCTTTGTTCCATTATGTCATTCTCTAGTACAACACCAGAATCTTAATGCAAAATCTATGCACATAAATTCCTATGTTTTCATAAATTGAGCTTTTGAGATATGTCGCCCCCCATTTAAACAGTGTTTGTGCTCTAGCTGAAGAGAATATGGGAGAGAATGGGTGAGAGAACATCTCTCACTTTACGAGACCCTTCATCTTGACTTTCACCTCTGCTACCATTCCAAACAATTCCACTTGAAGATAAAATGACAGTCAATGCCCTCCCCAACTCTTCTCAAATAGCGTCCATGCTTCAGTGTTCACGGTACTACAACCTACAAAAGAGTGAGGTTGCTAGAAGGGGTATCTTCACAGTAATTCATTGTGAAACATATAGTACTTAGAGATGAAGTGAAGGCATTTTCACAAACATTTAAATAGGGCATCTCCATCCTGAATAACACTGTGGCCAGTTTCTAAGAGCAATCTGCACAGCTTTTTGTGTCTATGGTACGTTAAATTTATTATACATGAGACACATGCCAAACCTTTAGGTTGGTTTCTGTTGGGCTTCTAAAAATAGTAGATATAATTTTGCATAACAAGATGTTGTTTAAGGAGTCAAAAGCTACAGGTTGGAAAAATCTTCTCATTAATATATTCAACAGTATATTGAGAATGAAAAGTGTCAAAGAAGTTGTTCCCAAAATGAAAGCACAGGCTCAGTTCCTTAAGCTATAAACTTTATTCATGTGAGTTTTTTTTTCCCTACAAGGTTCCGCTTTCTTGTTATACATATATATATGTTTCAGAAGCCATTTTAATTTCTGCTCCACGTGATCTAAGAAAGGCAGTCATCTAACTTGAAAAACCAGTGAAACTCAGGCAGATAGATCCTAGACTCAATAAGATAAGTTAATATGCTACAAACCAAGGTTTTTAACTTAGAAGACACAGGTGCCGTTCTGGTGCATCCTGGCATTTGTATCAATTTACCAAGGCATCTTTCCTGAAGGACAGCATGTACTGCCCTTCTGCTCTGTACCCATATGTTTACATTATCCCTTGTACCCCAAGAAGTTTCATAGATAAATTACCTGTATACAGCAAATAGTGCATAGCTGCATCAGAGATAAGAGAGCTGTTTTTTCTGATAGTTACAGGATATTAAGTCGTGGTTGTGAATTTATTCTACCACTTTGCCCCAACACATGCATTAAAATCCAATTTCACTAACTTTACCAGCAATGTCAAAGTGTCAATTAAAAGACAAGGGCCTTTTCCCCTAAGCTCAGGGACTTCTTCAAAGGTGATAAAGACAGCCCCAGAAAGAGTCAAAACTATGCAAAATAACTTATGACATCTATTTGGGGGTGGATTTAAACTCAAGTGAAGCACCCTTTGGGGAGAGAATGTCTGTAAGGATGATATGAAGTTTTACAGTGGCAGAGGAGAATTAAGAGCAGTTTCTAAAGCAGCAAATACCTACTGACAGAAAAGTAAAAAATAATCCCTTCAAGGCATATGTGAAAGAAGAAAGAGACAGCTGCGTACCAAAGGTTAATAACATAGTTCAAAGTGGTTTTAGTATCTTCACTCCATCTTCACTATTGATTTTAGAAGCGCCACCTCATTCTCACACTTTCCCGTAAACCTCGAACATGTATGTTACAAGAGACAATGGGAGAGGGAAAAGCAAGGAAACAGGGTAGCCCATAGTGATGGTAGCACTTTTAGAGACACGCTGTGTCAAAGTGTGTGGCTGTGCTGAGAAGTAACAAACTCCCCAGCAGAGTGTACAAAGGCACTGGGCTACATGCCTTTCCAGAGAAGTCTGAAAGGCACATCAGGGAAGCACCGAACCACAGGACTGTGTGCAGCTCCTTGTCCTGCAGCTCCCCAGTCCAACCCTAGTGCTGCAGAGGAGCCCTTCCAGCAGCCACAACACTGAAAGCCATGCCATACTCTCAGAATCATTCTGGAATACTATTCTGTCATGATTTCTACCCAAGAAGTCTGGAGGAACGTAACATTTACTAATACTATTGTTGCAGGCTTCAGTTGTCAATGCAGGGATTTGTAGAGGATGGGTATCAACAGCACTGCATTGCACCATGCATGCCCTAACCAGACGTGAGTGGCTCACCCTTTCTGAAGAAAATAACAGCAGTAGCTGTAAAAGGCAAGGGAAGTGTGGTTTTTTTTGAATGAAACTTAGCAATAAACGTTTTAATAGCAGGGCTTTCAAATATTTGAGATCTTGAGGTTAAACAGCAGCTATCAACACTGATCCCTCAGACACTGTCACTCTGAGGGGAGCATGTACTGGGGTCCCCTCACTGTGAAAATTCTGACATGTTGTACGCATCAGAAAAAGCATGTGATGCTGGTATGGTGTTTGAGCACAGAAAAGCCTATGGATATGTTCCTTGCCAGGCATCATCAAGCTATCTCATATTTGGGACAATTGCCTTGTTTTAGAGTCTAGCACATTTACCAGCATAGGTGCAGGTCCCTTTTGTCCCAGATCTTTTCTGTACTGTAACACCTCCTAATTTATGAATGTATATGTAGACTTATAATTGTACCAGAAGTCTGCCACAGTACTTAGTGTTTACATTATTTTTATTACATTTATTATGAAAATTTCTACACATATGTATGTATATCTGTACGTAAGTTATAGATAAATACATGTATATATATGTATGTACTAAGTATAACAACGACACACAAACACTTTGTATTTCTGTCCTCTCTAGGGGAATTGATGGGAGTCTATTAATGGTGAACAAGACCTGCTGCCTCTCTACCATGTTTCACTCAGAGGTAAATAGTTCTCACTGCTCTGAGCAATAAAAAACACCATCTGATTTTCCTGGACAGTCTGAAGAAAAGTTTCTAATCAAAAGTGCTTAAAAACCAAAAAAAAAAAAATTAAGAAAAAGGCAGCTTCTTGACATAAGAGACTAGGCAGTGCTCAGCCTGAAGAACTGTGACAGAATCTGAGAAACTCAGCTAGAGCATCCTATATTTTACATTATTATAGGGCATCTATAATATGTATCTATATTTACACCAACTCTTTTTTTTATAGGAAGCTCAGTTTTCTGCCCTAGAGACAACCTGAAGATATGAAGTATGTCCCTTGAGAAGTGGGATCTCAGCAGCATCTTCAGAAACTGAAAAGTTAAAGAAAGAGCTGTTTGGTACTATTTATTCACTTATGGTCTGTCTTCAATACTAGACTGTAGGGCAATTAGCATTACTTTGCCCTTGATAGATGTGCTTATGCACAGATGTCAACTATGTAGACTTGAGAGGTTTTAGATGGACTTCATTGTACAGATCTGCCTCAGGTGTTTGTAGAAATGCTACAAGAGAAGCTAGGTGATGTGGGTTTTTATTTTTGTAGATGATGTGTGGTTTTCATTACAAAATTGAAATGAATTTAACCACTTTACTGTACTAAGTGAAAAGCTTGTTTGACATTTAACTGAAATTTTCTGAACTGTATTATTTACTCACTAATGTAGTTGCATTTCACAACCAACCCCTTCTAAATTAGCAAAATAAAGATTTGTTCATTTTCAGCTACAAAAGTCACCTGGGGCTCAGTCTTAGATTTCTTGGACATCTTAAACACCAGTCAGCTGTTTTTCCAGCTGAGCAGTCAGGTGGAGTAAACAGGCTGACCTGAATTTCCACACAGGGTGCAGGGCAAAATGATCAGCTGACACCAAACAGGAAATTTCAGAATATCTGATGCTCTTAACTGACAGTAAGATAATTTCAGGAGGAAGAAACGGAGCAGAAGCATCTGGATCACAACTTTCCCCCGCTTTCCCATCCTGTTTTGTGACCTGTTCAGATTCTCCGGCTTTACAACATGATTACGATATTGAAAATCCTGTAATTCTCAATATAGAAACAAAAATATAGTTATTGTAAGCCAACCCCGACAACTAAGAGGTGTGACAGATTACCCAGTCTCTCTTTACTGTGGATGTTAGGGATGTGTACAGCACACTTGAAACTTATATGAAAGGTGTTCCCCACAACAAAAGCATTTTGTTTCTTAGATTGATGTGTGGGAAAGTTTGGTTTGAAAATATTAATCATTACTGTTTAATATCAAGTTGTCATGAGGAATCAAGTGTAGCATGTTCCAGTAATTACCTTTGTTAACAGAAGGACAAATAGAAGCTGGTGAAAAATTTTGCGTAATTTATAGACTGAGTTGGAGACAAGAATAAACTGACTCAATTAACTAGTTAGGATACAATTTCATCTGTTCACCTCCTGTTAAAAGTTAAATAAGTTTTACGAGAAAAGAAAACCAGTCCTTAAATAACTATTGTTTCAGGCAGACAGCAGAGACTAAGACACTTTTAAAAGTGCCTAACAGTGAAAAGCCTATGATTGGGTTAGATGTGATACACACAGAAAATCCTACTAGGTAAAGCACTTCTCTGCAGAAATAGAGGTCAAATGCTCTGCCATTTTTTAAATTGGAAATGCCTACCTTATCTCAGATCTGGAGATCAGTTTGCCTCTGCACAAGTTAGAAAGACAGACACTGATAGACAACCAAGAAAGAAATTACTGTGTCCTCCTGTAAGCATTATTTATTGCATCAAACAACCCATTGACAGTCAACAGTATTTGGGGAAAAGAAGCAACCCATCCCCAGAATATCCTTGGGCAGGTCTACACCATAAACACATTACTTCTAGATTATCCTGGGGCTGACTGAAGCCCTGAAGCCAACTCCACGGAAATTTAAGTGTATGAACATATGGAAATAAATATGTTCTATATAGCTATCTATATTTTACCAAGCTCTTCACCTCCTTTTATTGGTCACATATTTTTAAACTCACTCTAGATTAATTTCCATTTAATATTTGCTGAAATCTCCTTACTCTTCACACAGACTTCATGGTAACAATCAGGGCTAATGTGTTTATCACCACTGTTTTTAATGTTTCAGAAAAAATATCCCTCCAGGATGTTCACAAAATCATATTTTTCTAAATTATATATATCATATTTCTCTAAATCATACAGATCTCATTTACATTCAAAATAACCTATCCCAAATATTACTGATGAAAATACAGAACAATCTTGATTCTGAGAAGCAGTTTTCAATACAAATAGGGTTAACTCTGACTTACCTTGAAGTCGTCAGTAATAAAACAGTGCATCTTGTTGCAAAAAGACATGACACTTCATAGACTCGTGGAATAATTTAGGTTGTAAGCAGTCTCTGGAGGCCATCTGGTCCAACTCTGTTCAGTGCAGAGGTTTGTAGAGCTGGCTCCCACCTATGACACAACATGCAGAAAAGTGTTGCTCAAGGATTAATTCTTTGCAAACTGCTTTGAGGTGAAAGATTCTACCCCAACAAAGTAAAATTGCTACTGAAAGTAACTTTAAAACAAATAAATAAACCAATTCCAAGTGAGTATTGTTGGTTTGTTTTATTTTTACTTTGCTTTCTTCAGAGAAGAAATCTATTTTTAATTTGGTAATTTAAACATAAAGCCATATTCCAATTACATATGCTAAATATATTACACTACCTGTAAAATACTGTCATGATTTCCTCATCTAATATTACAGAATGCATTTTACTTGCAATATAGCTGGTAGACATCCACTGATCTTGTAAAAACCCAACTGACACTGTTTAAAAATACCTTTCTTAGGGCGTATTGTTATTAATCATAATGCAATCTGACTTTTACACACCAAAACTAAAGGCACAGTAGCTTCCTCTTACACCCAGTGAATTTCACATTACCTCCAAAAGTAACTTTGTCAAGGAGAAGAATATAAGGCTAAGTTTCTTTCAGATGCAGGAAATAAACAAGCATAGGCAGATATAAAAACCTGGCAACAACTGGCTGAATGAAGCCAGGTTTGCACTGAGGGAAAGTTGACAAGCTGCAGCTAGCTGACATGGCACACTTCAGATCAGCATAGCATTTAAGAACAATTTATATTTAAACAATCTCTATTTACAGCTCTGTTTTTTGTGCCATTCCTTTTTAAGAGATACATAATTCTCATGTTGCACAAATCAGATAGCTCAAATGAAAATTCAGTAATTTTGAATATATACTGGAAATTAAAATTAATTATAATTCCCTATTTATAAGCTAAATGATAGATGACATAAGGTTTTTCAACTTTGCTTACTGTCAGTTGTTTCATGTGTGTATAGATTATTGCACCACACTTGCTCTAGAGCATATTCTGCCTTTTGCAGTTGACATTGTTTTATTAATCCACTCAGGTTGCCAGATAGAATCCACACGAATAATCCCCTCCGCAATCCTACTTTCCTGCATTTCCTTCCTATTTATAATTTCAAAGTGGAGTAATTACTGCATTAAAGGACCAAAATAGATAGGCATTACATTAATATATGTTGTAATACTTTAGCAAACATCAGTTAATGTACTGAAGCAAATTTATGTAAAGCATTTGAAATATAACATGGTATAACATTATATGAACACCAAATTGCATTGTTATCTTCTTACAACTTCAATTATACGATGAGATCTTGCATATTATCTAGGTCTGCTTGATTGTTAAATACTTTAAGTTCTATGTACTTTGAGAGTCAAATTCTATATACTCAAAATTATAATCTCTAAAAAAAAAGATGTATGTTCCCTTTAAGTGAGACATCTATAAATGCAAACTCAAGTATACACTAAAAATGAAGACAAATCTCACCTAAAGAATCAATAAGTTCATTAAAGAGCTGTGATGCTTTTCTGTTCTACAGGGCCATTAAAGCCATGTATTACTCTTCCATATCAGAAGACTACTACTGAAAGTTATTATTTGCATTCTACGAATTCTGATCCGTTGATGATCACTCCCACAGGAGATTGATCTCTCTCTGAAGTCAAAGATGTCAGAATCCCCTTCCAATCATAGAAT
>NW_010241868.1:10710-16595 GCF_000690775.1 Eurypyga helias | reverse complement strand
TCCTTCTCCTCAGGGCTGCTAGAGTCCTCTCCAACTGATTCCAAGCCCTCAGATTTTACCTACCACCTAATCCCCACTGCCGTCTTTTAACTGGATTTGGCCCACTCTGCAGCAGCAGATACTTGTCTTCAGTGCTACGCAGAACCGAGAGCTGCCACTCACCAGTCAAAAAAGTTTCTCATGTCTGCTCAAAGCCCTGCTCAAGCTGCCATTTGGCTCTCTCGGCTCAAGAATTTAGTTTGTAACACTTGTTTTGCACATCAACAGCTTTCCAGTGGTAACACAAAGGCTGATCATAATTTTGAGAATGCAGATGCAGAGACTGACTGACCCCAGCCCAAAAACTCCTCTCATAAGACCTCTCATCTCTGTTACTCAGGAGCTTGCAAGTCAGTCTCAAAAGACACACTGTAAATGAATCAGGAACACAGCTCAGACCTTTATCTTCCAAGTACAGGTTCCACTTGGAACTGTACTCATGCTGTTAACCTCTCACATCCCCAGAGTTGTACTGCTGTCTTCGAGCATGAAAAACACCATGAAGTTCTACATATATCATAAATTCGATCATGAAAAAGTATCTAAATGGTTTGGCACCTATAGGAGCTGTAATAACATGTAATGACACGCAGCCCTTTTCCTGAAAGAAGGATTAGTAGAAACTATCTTTATAGTCTAAAGCGGTTTGAAACCACTCAACAATCTCCAAAAGCAGGACACTGCTCTTAGGTCAATAAGCAATTACGCTATTCAGCTATTAATCTTCCAACAGCTTAAGCTACCAAAGTCATTCTGTCCCCCGTGAACCTCTTCCCAGACCCCACAGCAACAGACGCAGTAAGACTGAAATTAGCCAAGACAAACACAAGTTCTGCAACACTTCTTGAAACAGCACTGATGCAAAACAAAAGTGACAAATCATTTGTTTCTTGACAATATCAAACTAGAACCAAGCTTCTGAAATGCATCAACAAGGCTCAAATATATGCAGCCTTTTACATTTCAGCCCGTGGTACTATTGAAAAAACACGCAGGGGTTAATCACACGTGGAAACTTGGTGCGAAGCAAGCACCATCATGAATTTCAGGAGTGCTAATTTGTACACGCCTGCACAGCCACTCTTTGGGTATGCCAGGCACAAAGAATTTGCTCTACCTTGCCTCTCCCACGATGCAGTATCCACAGCGTGAGAATTACAGCTTGTTTCCCAAAGTCAAACCTGACAAATATATGTGTCAGTGGAATTCCCATAGCTTCCAGCCTTCTTGTCACAGCACTCAAATTTGTTAGGCCCTTTGCCTAAGGGTCTTGCTTCCTTTCAGTCGCCTCAGTTTGACAAAACGTGACTTACACAAGACCCATAGACGTGACAGTCAACAGGTGAATCCAGCACGGCAGCAAACAGACCACTGCCAAACCCTAAACTGTGTCCTCAAAGTTTCTCCTCTGGTCCACCTGAGTCTGCAAACACATCCTGCCATACGCTTTCTCAGCAGCATCTAAGACCATCTGACAGTCAGTTTAAGGGAGAAGTTTCAATCTCTCAGGGGAATTGTGGAAGGCTTATGAAAAATTACAATCATTCAAGTTGGTGCTGCCTCTACCCTAAATACAAAGTTGGCAGAGTTACAGCCTAGTTCAAAGACGACTGTAACCCATTTTTCCCAACTGGATAAGCTAGCTCCGCTTAAAAGCGACCCCAGCTATGAGGCAGAGGCTGTTCTGGGTAACCCTGGTGAAAGCCAGACAAAGTTGTGCTGCGTAATCATGGCTAAAATGTCAACTGGCTTGCAGCCAACCACTGCATTCTCCCTTTAAAACTTCTCCAGGGCTAGCCACATTCTGCTTTTCTCCTGCTTCTCAGCAGATTATCAGTGATCTTGCAGACAAAGGCTTCACTTTCTTGATCTTTATGGTGATTTTACTATCCTCAGACACTCCCTGAACACTAAAAGTCTATTCTTCATATTATGGACAAGAAAGTTTAAGAATCTACAGATACGACCCTTCTCTGCTGAGTCTCCCCGTCACACAAAGAACTTCTTATATAATAAAGAAGAAAACATGGGGTTTTCTCAGTGATTTCACACAGAATGTTGAAATATCAAACGTACCATCAAACGCATAAGAGTATCTACATAATCATGCCATTAAAGAGTGGTGGAAGGAATCGTACCTTTACAGTAAGTTGTGAAGTAACTCATATACAACTCACCAAGAAAGCATGGCAGAAAACAGCATTGCATGACACCTTAAATTGTGGTATCTTATAGAAAACATGGGTAGGACTCTCCCTACTGTTCCGTACTGCAGACTATTAAGACACATACATAAGCACATTAAGACAAAAAGTTGTCCAGGTTTCGTTGTTTCATTATTTACTTTCTCCTAACATAAACTTTAAACAATCAGGACAGAAACCTATGCTGGCTGGTATCAGATTAAAACTAATTTACCCTTTTTGAATGGAACTTGTATCTGCGCTGCCATAATCAAAACCCAACCAAAACAACAGGTTGCTGGTACATGTAAATCTGTTGCTATCCTTTTTTGTTTATTTGTGGTGTGTGATTGGGTTTTTTCCCTTCCTTTTTTTACTCTTTTAATATACAACAGTATGAGCCACCCTTAAGTTTCGGCTCCCAAAAGCACAGAAAGCCAGGAACTCACACTTAGTGATTATCCCTACCTTAGGATTTTAACCAGCAAAACCATACTCACAATCAATTTGCTCTTACCACAGCAAAAGATAATTTAAACATCAGGCTAAAAAGCTTGTAAAAAAGGTACCCTAAAAACGTAAACCAGACAAGTTACTTCCTAAAATACTACATTTCACTATTTTGGCTTTCTAGGCAGCCATAGTACACCAGGAAAAATGAGTATCAGACTAAGAGAAAAGAAAATCGACTCCTGGAAGACAACTTTGTGATGCAAAAGCATTTGAAATTCATGTAACTGACCCAAACATCAAAGGGACCCATACATATCAGACTCCTCCCACATAAAAGGAAACAGGCTTTGAAGGCAAAGAAGTTCTTTTTTTGGGAATATTTAGCAGAACAGATGGTCAGATTGTTTCTAACAGCCTTCCCCAGAAATTGGCTAAATAATGGTCTCTGGTGAAAGCTAAGAGAACAATGGTCCCTAGCATTCCACATATCACAATATACATCATTTTCTACAAGAACAGCACCTGCAATTTTAGGCAAGTGACACCTACTTTATTTCATTCTGAACATGCTATCTCTGCCTTTACTCTAGCTCAACTTCGTTTCTGAAACTCATTTTTTAAAGAAAAGGAAGATTTACTCCAAAAGTCACCTGTTTTCTTAAATTCTTCAGCAAAATATGGGTCATTAAGATCAACATCTGATGGAATTTCATCGTCACTCAGTTCTCTCTCACCAGTAGCCTGTAACAAAGCCCAAATGTTATTGCAATCAACATATAAACAACTACTAAAGTTTCACTGGAATTAGATGTTCTTTCTGTTAGCAATGATCTACATGAGAACTGAAATAGTGTATGCTGAACATCATCAAACTGGAATAGACTGAAAATTGCTAGTAAAGAACAAATCAACAACGCAAAATCTGTTTCACAGACTGAGAGGTTTTTGAGTACCTGAAGAAGGGCTATTTGCACACTCCAAGGATCTTGATTTATTAGATATGTCCACAAACTGTGATGCATTAGCTAACCATACTGCCAGATTTCAGGATCACAGCATTATTGTGTCCTTTCTTTATGTTCCACAAAAACTCTCCTTGGGGAAAAAACCTGAGCAACAAGCTTCATTTTGTGCTCTGAAATTCCAAAAGACTGAGTTCATATTTAAAAGAACAAATTTCATATCTGGAAGTATTGTGTCATACACCTTGCCCCTTGACTTAATTTATCGCACTGAAGAAGAATATTATGGGTAGTAAAACAGCTTTTGCTACCAACAGTCCTACTTACTCTGTTCAGAGCACTCATCCCTGTAAGACCTGAGGAGTTACTCATCCAATGCCAGCTAATACTAACCGGAATGCACAGCGTAACTCAAGTTGCAGACATTATTCTGCAACATGAGTTATATTCAGAGTAATTTAAGAATTTCTGGAAGCTGAATTTTGTATGCCACATGCTTTTTTTCCTAGCACATGCCCAAACATTTCCCTTATCTGCCTATTTCTGCACATGACTGCACCAGAGTCAGTTACTTCACAATTACCTTCTCTGTGTGGGATGATGAAGCAACAGCAATTTTCACATTACTACAGGATCGTTTTCATACAAAGAACTATTTACCCAATTTGCTCTTGAAATTTGAATAGTTCTTCATGGCTAGTAATTCTTTGCTGTTACAGCTTTGGGAAAACAAGTCTCTATTATTTTAGGCCAAAAACAATTATCACAATTATCACAATCATAACTTTGAATGACATACTGTATGCATACTGTAGCAGAAAGATCCTTCCCTAATGCATACAAAACTATAAATTAAAAAGCATCTGTCATTCTGACTCATTTATCTTTAAAGCAACAAACACAAATAGATAACCAAAAATTTTGTGTCAGCATATTCTGTATGATCAGTAGTGCCCTCAACATCCTTCTACTCTCCAAGTTAGAGATGAGGTGCTCTTGGTCTTTCCACATGAGTGACCACTGCACATTCCAACCTTATAATAGCACTGGCAGCTACACATTCTTTTAATTTATCCAAAACAAACAGTAACAGCAACTTAAGAAAACAAACAAACAACAACTCCCCCCAAAGTGGCCAATGCAAACATTACCTTTCTCTTTTTTTTAAGAATTCTTTTTTCTTTCTTCTTCTCTAGATATTTTTGCCATGGAGTTAGGTTATCCTTTCCTTCCAACTTGTTTTTGACCATTTCTTCAGCACTTTCTTTGAGGCCTAAAACAAAAAATATTAAGTTAAAGAAATGAGATGAATCTGTAATTTTTTTTTAAATCAACTGTTTTCTCCTTTGTAAAAGGAACCCATCTAGTTTAACAAGTCTAGGAAAACAATATAAATATTGCTTAAAACCACATCTTTAAAAATAAGATCATTTTACAGGATGTGTTTTTCCAAATAAAACATGTCTTCAGTAATACAAGAGTCAGAAAAGCTTGCTTATGTGATACCCGATTCCCAGCACTCTTGCTATACCTCAGAAAGGTCTCCTCTCCAGACAGACTGTGCAGGCTACAGATGCCATTTTTTAAGGATGAGAGTAACACAATAAAAGTAACAACAGACCTATGCAGAGCCCTTATTTTTAATATACCCGACTATAATTAGTTAAAAGTCACAAAACCACTTGGAATGCAGTCCAATCGTTCCCATTTCCTGTGCCTGGCAAAACAAAGTACAAAAGATGAAGTGATGTGACAGCAACTCTGAAATGTTAAGTCACTATCAAAATTATCGTGTCTGCTCACAGCTGGCCTGCACCCCTATAGCTGGTGCTCTCCGTTTCACACCGCGCTACTATCAGCTTGTTGCTGTATCAGGACACCTCACTCGTGCGATAACGTCTCTCTATATAACGTCTCCGTTGCTAAAGCTTTGCCGCTGGGACAATACCGTGACAATGCTGCAGTATCTCTGATGGCAGTGTGTCTTGTATCCATCATTGTAAAAAAGAACATTATTATTTAGATAAATTTAAAGTAAAGTAAAAATACATCTGCAGCCATAAAGCACAGAAAAACATAAAAATACCCAAATAATTTCTTATATCATGTAGTAAGATCCTGACTGTGTTAAGTTAATCCAGACAAGTTCTTTTCAAGTCATCCAGCCTTTTAGAACTACATAGTACTAGTCTGCTTTAGCAACAAAAAACTACTGAAAATTTAAAAACAGTACAGACCCAGCATGTGC
>NW_010241868.1:0-10700 GCF_000690775.1 Eurypyga helias | reverse complement strand
GGGAAAGGCTAAATGCTTTGCTGAAGGAAATTTCCTCCTGACTTTCAGAGCGTGACAGTTTTCCGAGGGTCCTAGAAAAGTAAGCCCCATGGAAGTGCAACTATCTGCCTCTAAATAACTCTCACATATCAGACTGTTACGTTTGGATGTGTTAATTCGGTTTACACTAAATTCCATAATTTAGCACAGACTGCCAGTGTCTCAGTGCCTAGCACTGGAAGCTGCATGCACAAGTATGTCCGAATCTTCAATTTAGCCTTTTTGTAAATATGCATTCTGACAGTTTCTCATCACGTCTTTACATTTTACCTTTCCCAGAGGTCCTGAACTGTTTGATCTATAGACTGTGAGTCACAGAATGGTTTTCACACCTTCTCTGGGCAACCTGTCCCAGTGCCTCACCACCCTCTCTGGGAAGAACTTCTTCCTGAGATCCAATCTAAACCTCCCCACTTTCAATTTAAACCTGTTACCCCTTGTCCTGTCACTACAGGCCCTTGTAAAAAGTCCCCCCAGCTTCCTTGTAGCCCCTTCAGGTACTGGAAGGTGCTATAAGGTCTCCCCGGCGCCTTCTCTTCTCCAGGCTGAACAAGCCCAACTCTCTCAGCCTGTCCCCATGGCAGAGGGGCTCCAGCCCTTGGAGCATCTCCATGGCCTCCTCTGGACTCTCTCCAGCTGGTCTATATCCTTCTGATGTTGGGGGCTCCACAGCTGGACGCAGCACTCCAGGTGGGCTCTCACCAGAGCAGAGCAGAGGGGCAGAACCCCCTCCCTCGCCCTGCTGGCCACACTTCTCTGGATACAGCCCAGGATACGGTTGGGTTTCTGGGCTGCCCGCGCACACGGCCGGGTCCTGTCCAGCTTTTCATCTATCAGCACCCCCAAGTCCTTCTCCTCAGGGCTGCTAACAAACATGCAGCTAATCAATATTTTGTATAACTGTTCAATGTACAGCTAAGTTACTGAACAAAGTAATGTACAGCAAAATTACCAAACATAACTGAACCCTACTCCAGAAACAGAACGGACTTGTCCATAATGTGTATCATACAGTACTCAATGGTGCAAGAAAGAATCCATTAAACAACTGCAGCATCTCTATTATAAATCTATTTAAATCTAGAATAAGTACTGAATTTAAAAGCCATCATCATTTTTTTGATAGAAAATTCCACACACTTCAGGAACGCTTTTTCAAAAGCCTTTGCATCACACAGTCCTTGCACATTATGAGGGTAACTACTGGCTTCAGATGCAGCTTATATACTTTCAGCTCCTTCTTCACCAGACAGGCACTTGCAAAAACAAAACTTCCCGATGTAAAGAGATTAAATGACTTGCCTTGCAACACACTGTAGAATAATTCAGTGGCAGAAAGAATCCACTTGCCTGGCAGGAGGTAACAGCCTGAGCAATGACATATTTTTCTCCGACCTGCAATTCTTTGCTTCTTTCACTACATGCTTTTTAAAAGAAAAAAATCTTCTGGAACAAGCGAGACTGATATCCTATAGTTAACATCTTCTTTTATGACACGACTGATAGATGTTGGGAGCAGGTAGGAATCATGTTTCTTCTTCCCCCTCCAAGTCTGATATTTGTCATGTCTTCCCCAATTCTAATTGTCTCTCTTCAGCACCCCTTTCTTAACATCACAGTCCATCCCTCACCTAACCAAATCCTACTCTCCTGTTCCTCATGCCAGTTTTATTGCTCAGAAATCACATTTGGCCCTCTCCAGATGTCCTAGACTACATCCCATTCTTTCTACCAACTCCCAGGTTTCTCATTTGGCCAGTTCCCACTCCCCATCATTCCTTCCAGCTCTGCTCAGTAATGAGGAACTGAGAACAGAGTTCATCATGGAAAAAATGGGCAGCCTTCATGGACAGCTCTACCAGCCCTCAGAAAAGGAGGCAGAACATTTTTCTGAAAAACTGCAAACACCAATTCCTGTTCTTGCACTTGTCTACACTCCAAAAATAATTCAAAGGCTGGAGAGCTGGTTACAGCATGTCTGAAACAAGAAGCGTGACAAGATCGGAGATCTACTAAACCATGCCTTATAGGAAGAAAAAAGTGCAGGGAAAAAAAAAAAAAAAAAAAAAAGATGAAGCGTCCTTCTCCTATCCTGGAAAGAAGCCAGAATGAACAGTAAGTGGCAAACTGTTACCACCACAAAAACTGGGTACTAAACCAACAAATGCAAAGACACCACAAAAACTGGGTACTAAACCACCAAACAAATGCAAAGCCACAATAAAGTAAAGGAAGGATATTGTATAGCTTCACTGAAAATGTGCCACTAACAAACCCTCTCTTGCAACAAGAACAACATTTAGTTCTTTCCAACCGTACACCTCTTCATCTCCAAAGTCAATGCAGGAGAGTCACCAGCTTCCCAGAAAGGGAAATAATAGTATTTTGGATATTATTTCGCAGGACGCTTGTGGAAAAAATTACTGGTCAGGTAGCAACCTTGCAGATTGTCTCAGAAGACAGTAAATGCTGGATTTATAAAATGTCACGTCTCCAGAAAAAGAGAGACCCAAAATCTCAAAGGAGGTTACAAGATTTCTGATTTATTTGCCTGGAAAATGGAATCATTTGATCCATCTGGCACAGAAGGACTTGGAGGAAAATACAGCCCTTTCTTGTGGTATTTGGCAGTCTCATGGAAGGCATTAGAGTTTCTCCACAGATTAGAATGGCTTAGAAACTACTGTCCAGACCACTTCCCGAGAATAAGAGTGTATTCAAGTGGTCAAAAGGCTTTTGGTTGCAGAAGGGGAAAGGAATTGTCTGCTTTAGGTAAAATTATTAACTGGCCATAAGAAAAGGCTACATCCTTATCTGTATGATTTTTAATAGAATAAATCAAACACAATAGTCTTATTTAATCTTCAGAAATAAAGCCCTGGCAAAGAGAGGGGAGGAAAAAAAAAACCCCTATAGTAACATACAACCAAATCATACTTGAACTAAGGGATTAAGAGTGTGATAAACACTGTAACAGATCTAAGTACTTTGCTTCTCACACTGGTGGGACAGTGAGGGATGGCAGGCAGGCCAGAATTTTTACTTCTCTAAACAGTTTTGAAAACTTCCTGGAAGTTTAACAGCTTGCAACTGTCACAATTCTTAGAAGACAGAAAGATACTTCTCTATCCTCAGGAAATCTAAACGAGCAAGTTCATCTTGAACGTAATACCTTACCAGGGACAAAGAAACGCCTCGCTGCAAATAACCAAAAGGAATGGCAGAGTATTCTGACAACATCAGAATGTGTCACCCCTGGAGACATCTTAAGTCAAGACAGTTTTCCGAACACAGCGTAACTGCCTGAAAAAACCACACCACCCTTAGCAGCTGAAACGTCAAGGGTGACGAACTACAGTGCTGAGCCCATGTGCTGCTGTGCACACAACACTTCGTGCTGCAGGAGGTAGGACTGCTTCAGTCAGAGCTCACGCTAAGCTACGATACAGGTTGAAATGTATGTTCCATATGAGCGCTCCTGTGTCCCGTATCCTCTGCAACAACATACACCGCGGACCTTAGAGACGTGATTGCCTGCTGTTCGACTTCTGATGGAAACAAATTTAAACGTTTCCTTGAAGCCCAGCTAAATATTTACATCTCCTTCTTCCCGAAGGAGGAATTTTCAAGTCCAATTAAAAAAAAAAAAAAAAAAAAAGAGAATGAAAAACTGGCTGAATATCATCAAAAATGCAGCTGTGGTCTCCTCCCTCCTCACCTTCTAAAGGGAGCTTTGGGAGCTGGATAAAGATTCATAGTAATTGTTGCTCAAATCAGATATGATTGAGAAACCAGATGGATGCTTAAATATAACGCTGATTTTGTGCCTAAAAGAAAAAGGCCAAAGAGAGTTGGAACTACATCTAATTTATTTTTGCTGGCACTGTGGTTTATTTAAGACTATTATGATTCAAGAATAACTGAATCATTCACAAAGTATGCTTTCTATAACCATGTGTAAATATTTGTGCCAAAGCTCAAATTTTTAAACTAATTCAAATCTCTGCCTTTCAATTGAAAAGCTTCCTATATTTAACTGTTGTAACTCTCTGTATATTAAATATTTGGGCAGGAAAAAGACTTTGCAGTAAGTCAAGCAGAATAAGGCCAAGCTTGATAATAAAAATACTTCAACAGGCATAAACTGTTCTGAAAAAATTAAGGAGTCTAAAGAGATTATAATAAAACCTATTTTTGAATTCCCAAAATGCTCCAACTAAACTACTTAAGTTGTTTTGGAATTTACATAGGCACATTTGTTCAAGAAAATAAATAACGTAATACCTGATGTACTTCTTTCCTGTAACAAAGCACAGCCTCGACTGCCTATGTATTGCCAGAGCTGTGAACTACTGTTCAGCATATGCTAGCTATAGCCCACCACAACAAAATAAAAATTGTCCCTTTCAGGCATGCAGGACCTTCTCACCAAATGCTGCCTGAAATTAGTAACAGCTAAAGCATTCCTGTAACCTTGCTTTCAAACCTTTCCTTTTAGGACTTTTCCATATGCCAGGGTCTAACAGTTAGCAATGGTATTGATGGACTTGATGGAGGTGAACAGTCAGCTAGCAAAGGCAAGCGAATACTTCCGTGATTTCCAGAACCTCTGCTCTTTGATAACACTCTATCTTTTTCAGGCTAAGAAATCAGGCAACGCTAACATACACTGCAAAATCACAGATGCTAAACTGACATCAAACACTATAAACGACCAATGTAAACTTCATCGTGCACACATGCACGTTCAACCCATTGTTAGATGAACGAATCTGGCCCAGTGCAGACATCCACCAACTCTACACAAAGTTGTATTTCTCCGGATAGGAGTTTTTTTGTTTGGTTTGGTTTATTTTTCCATCGCTCCCTCAAAAGAGATGAGGATATAGCAGAAGTCCTAGAAGCCCTGCAAGAAGTTGCAGTAAGGACCAGGCTGGATGAGGCTTGGAGCAACCTGGTCTAGTGGAAGGTGTCCCTGCCCATGGCAGGGGGGTTGGAACTAGATAGTCTTTAAGGTCCCTTCCAACCCAAACCATTCTGTGATTCTAAGGAAGGGGTAGGACTAGAGGTAATAAGGAACAAATCCAGTTTTTGAAAGTCAAGTTCAGTTGCAAAGAAACAGGGAGCCCGTGTATTAGGGAACTGAATTTCATCTCCACTACAGTTCCTAAATGTTAATATAATTTACTTGTCACATGCAAGACACAGGTTTAAGAGGCAGAGCCTTTCAGAAAACTTCTTGTTCTTCCTACGCAAGACAGACTAAAGAGAGTTTTCTTTATCTGCTAACAATTTTCCATCTCCCCCAATGAATGGTTTGCTCCAGATTCCTAACTACATCCCTACATTACATTGCTTAGTCTTTTTTAATTTACAGAACTTCATTCATACAAGCTGCAAGATTCCTCAGAAGACAGTGTAACACCCCAACCCACCCCCTCAGTGTGTTTTCCAAACAAACACAAAAAATGGTAGATTTTCTAACTGTTCAAACAATGCCTGGCCTATACACATACAGAACACATTCCTTGCAGGTGGCAACAACAAATCTTTGTGAAAGCTTGCACTAGTGTATGAGAAGTCATTTGCCTTGAATGCTCAGTGACACAATGCATTACAGCTACTAAGCGAGCAACCTCAAGAATGCAAATACTGACACGCTGTGGGCAGATGAAGTAGAACAGGATGATCCAGCTGTGTTAGCAAGACCTTGTCCTATTACACACGATACATGCTTTCCCTAAAAGGTTTGGGGGGAATTCATGACAGAAATGATTGGAATTATATAAGCATGACTGAAAATACACAACTACTTTTAATGCAAGAGCATCCTTTGGAATAGATTTATTCCTAGTTCTTGATAAGATCTCTATTCAGTTCAGCTCCACCGATTTGACTGACTCAGTCAGACCCGCCCAAGGTTTGGAAAGTGAGCACTGATATTCAACAGAAGTTACCTGAGTGAACTGAGAATAGTATTAGTGTCCATGAGATAAGACATTCATTCCTAGCTGGAATTAACACATCGATGGTGAAGAGGCTGTATTCTAGAAGGTCTCTGGTCTCACTATTGATGACAATAGATCAGGCTGTGTCCTCACCTAGCCCGCCATCCTACACGTACTGAGCCAACACTGCACCTTGCTGCCCCTGAAAAGGTCATGTCACACTCCCCTGGTCTTTGGACTGCATAATTCAACCCTCTGAGCATTCACCAAATGCTTCCACTTGCCTGTCTCACTCACAAACTCAGTGAAAAAGATCCAGATTTTTTATTCTCTTCTAGAGCAGTTCTGTCATTTTAGCAAATAAAATTAAGCTTGAAAAGAGATCTAACAAGTGTCACGGCTGGTACAGGCAGCCAGAACGAGCTCTGAGACAGGATCAAGAGGAGAACACAGGAAAACCCTTTCCCTTTTTGGACATAGAGTTGTTAAAACTGGCTCATTAGCTCTCAGGGAAAGCACACATCCATGAACAAAACATAGAAATCAGCCTCAGTGTTGTTTTGTCATAAAGGAAAAAAAACAGACATTGGTTTTGAGGGCTCCAGATGAATTCTGCTGGGATGCTATATAGTGAAGTTATCTCTTTTTAAATTTCCAATGAAAACCTGGATGTCACTAAATACAACCAAATATCCCCCAACTTTTCTCCCTGGTAGCTTGCTTTCCCACAAAGCAGTCTCCCTGGAAGGTCAGATTTCCTTTCTCTGTTCTCCCAAATCTTCAGCATTATGCAAGCAAGATTTTCAAACCATTTTCCTCTAACTTTATGCTATTTTTCCAAATCATACTGGCGTTCATTTTTAAAAGTATAGGTACATTTATGACTCTATGGCAAACACATTAATTCTGTTCAAGCAAGTCTGTAACTTAGTTAATACAAAAACTAGCACAAAAAAAAGAAAAGGTGAAAAAATAAGCTAGAAAGAGAAGCTTACAGCTGAGGAACTGAGTTCAGTCATATTATTTCTTCTATTTCCTCCACTGTAATCCATCTGGATTTCAATTTATGGAAAAAAAGGTCAGTTTCTACTTCTATAAATCCAACACCTTACACTATATCCCTATTAGCAGGCCAATACTGCATATCCTCCAAGTTAGTAATAAGAAGAAAAATAAAGCTTACCTGGAACCCATTTAATCTCCATTCCTATATCCTTTTCTTCCTCTTTTTTCTCTTTTTCTTGGATGCTTTGCAAAAGTTCTCTGTACTTGGCAATTTGCTCTTCATCATCTTTTTGGCTTTTTCTGGGTTTATCATCTTCGATTTCGTGAGCTACGTCACCACCTAGAAAAGGAGAGTAAAGCTATGACAGCCAGCCTCAAGGAGTGATCAATTGAAGTTAGTGATTAGGACACTTAAGGCACATCCATAGGTTCTAACAAACAAATACCTTCACCTATTATTCCCCCAGAGTAACCAGCTTTAGAATTCCCCTACTTCGATGAAACAAAAATAGTATCTGAAAAGACAAAAGAAAATTTGTCCAGCAAAGCAAATCACTGATCGGACACAGCATCTTTTACTGCATTTTTAAGTTACTAAGTTTCAAAATCCCTTACAGCAGAGTAGTACCTAAATCTAAAAAAACAGTTGTGTGCAGCATTTTGAAAACAGTGCTACAATGTAACAAATAAACCTTGCAAGATTCTGTTACAGAGATAATTATTCCGTGACTTAAATCTTCAGTGATCTGCTGAATTAATAAATGAAGCAAGATGGAAAGAGGGTTTTTTCCTTCCCTTTTTTAGAAAAACACAACTTCAACGTGACTTACAATATGCCTTTAAACAGATGTTTCAGAGAGAACAGGCTTTTAAGGCTTTAAAGATGCTGCAGCTCCTTGAACTGTAGAAAAATAGGTTTGGGGCAGGTTCTTTTTTTCTTTTTATCTGGTTTAGCAGTAAAGCTGTGTTTCCTGCAGTACCCAGTTGCATAGATATCCTGGTTTCAGGCAGGAAGGAGCTGCTCTCCTACACAGAGCTGGCTGGCCCAGAGCGTCCGAGGGGTTTGTTTCATTCCACAGTACATCAGACTCAGTGGTCAGGCTGGGGGTGGACATATGCGGTTTGGAAAGCGTGCAGTGCACGGTTGTTAGCAGAGAAGCAGGTTCTTTTGTTAGTGCGTTGGGTGTGTGTGTGTTTTTTTATTCCCAGCTCCAAGGGTCTCAGGCTCGGGAGTGGGTTCTCCCCACTCTTGGAATTGTTCGCTGCTTTTGGGACCTGGCTAAGTGTCGGTCGATGCGTGGTGAGCTACTGTATCGTATGTTCTATTTGCTATTGTTTTGATTACTTAGTGGTAGTAGTATAGTTAGTATCACTATCAGTTTCATTTATATTATTAAATAGTTCTTATCTCAACTTCTACGAGCTCTCCTTGGTTGTTTATTTTTTCCTCTGACCCTTCTCCACTTGGGGAGCAGGCAGAGGTGAGTGAGCAACTGAGTGGCACTTCATGGCCAGACAAGGCTAAACCACGACAACAGACAGCAATAACTGGTGCCTAGAAAGGCAGGCCGCAGTTGCAAGTTAACACAGGGTGACCTGTGGTCTTTGGCTAAACCATAGGTGTGACACTTGTTCTTCTCTTCCACATCCCATCACCACAGGAAGCTGGCTGTTGGTTGGGAGCAGAAATCCTTACTGTTCAGTTAACTGCAGCTGCTCTTTCACCTTCCTCATCAGTAGCTGGATCTCCTAAGAGGAAAGCCTCTGCTCACACAGCAAGCAAAAGGCATTCGGTTTGAAGACTGAGAAGAAGAATAAACAATTCTGTTGTTTCTTCTTCCTGGTATTATGTGAAATGAAAAGTAAAACTATACTGGATGGGAACTGAAGAAATCCTTAAGCTAAGAAAAGGCTCCCTTGAAAGTGTCAACGTGAGGGGCTACTGATTTGTGTGTGATTGTTTTTGATAATTTTGCTAAGATAAATTTAAGTGCCAAGCCATATTGTCATACTTTCTTGTTTAGACAAAACATGCACTTCTTTTGTCAAACGTTTAACACAGCCTTTAAGAAACCCTGAAGAGCCTTTTCATTCTGTGTGTAAATAAAGAACACTTGACAACAGCTGCAAGAAAGGAAAGTGAGCTGAATATGCTCCTAAAGTTTGTTCAGAATTCAAATGACCTTGTCACTAGCTTTCAAGCATCTCGCTGCATTGCACGACAGGAGGAACCACTTTCTGAGGGGTATTAAGGCAGCAATGCTTTCTGCCAACAGCTTCGCTCCAAGACTTTAACAAAACACCCAAACAAAACCAAAAGTTCTGGTGCATTAACAGAGAAATACAATTAAGAGAAAAAAGCTTAACCTGCGAAGGAAGAAAATGCAAAACCAGATGAAATTAAGGAGTATAAAATACAAGCATATTCTTCATTTTTTTTAAAAAGGAGAGTAGTAACAGAAGTGCTAAAAGAACTAAGAAGAAAAAAGTTGAAGTCCCAAGGCAGGTCAGAAACATTCCAATACAATAGTCCATAGGGTTTGCTGGCTTTAAATGCTGTAATTTATAAAAAATTCAAATAAATGCAGAAGCTCAGTATGTTAAATTGCTGATTGGCAGCTGTGTTAGTTGAGATCACCTTCTTGTAATCACAATTTTTTGAAGTGATAGTATTCTTAGTTTTAGAAGATTATCTTGCAATGGCTGAGTTGTTGATTCAACAACCTTAATTTTTTTCTTTTTTTTTTTAAACTTAGCCTTGCAAACTAAATAGAAAAATCATAGTAGACACATTTGTCAAGAGGTCTGCTACAAAGCTGATACTCTTTTAAAGATGGAGAGAAAAAATTCCCCCTCATGATGTTAATGGCACACCAGGAAATTCAGCTACTGACTTGGACGCTGATGGCCATACCCTGAAAACACGCTGTCTCAATTCTATCCAGGGGAGTTACTCAAATTCAGACGGACACAAAAAAACCCTACAATGCACGTAGACCCACAGAATGAAAAACAAAAAGCTCTCCAGTCCAGCATTCAAGAAGCAAGTCTGAGGTAGAGGCGTACTACAGCTCAGTATTAAAAATTAAATGCATAGAAAATAGTGACAAACACAGAAAAACTTTGAGATTTAACCCCACTTTCCCATATTCTCAGCACTTTCTGAATAAGAAGTTGGGCAAATCCCATTAATTCACCCAAATGATTAAAAAAAAAAAAAAAAGGAAACATTTAGAATTCCAGGTAATCAAAACAAGCTCATTCAAAGCATCTCACAGTGAACATTTTTTTGTAAAATACTTTTCAAGGACAAGACAGACACTGGAAGAAGAGAATGTGAATAGACAGCAATAAATTAATGCTAATCATTACATTCTAGCTTTTTTAGTTTTCATATTTTTTTCAGGTCAGTGTAGCCTAACCACTTGAGTGATGTGCACTGGATGCAGTTTTTAGAACTCACTTTACTAGCCAGGTGACGGTGGCTGCTGCAGCCTTCACGCATCTGGCTGCGCGCGAGTGTTGACTGGGCATTCCTAGAGCCAGGCTTCTGAGCCAGCCGGATGTAAGCCAAGATTAACATCACTGCAAGGAGAGCTGGCTCCTGACTAGTCATTTCTGAGTAGGGACACACCAGACTGCAGAAACACACATGCATGTTCTTCAGTTCTAAGATGGGCGGCACTTTTTAGAGGGGCCTGTAGTGAC
>NW_010241867.1:0-53726 GCF_000690775.1 Eurypyga helias | reverse complement strand
AAAAAAAAGGAAAAAATCCCCAACTCTGCAATCCTCTGCTCCCCACAGGCTCAGCACCATAAGGGACTGCTCTATTTGAGGCTGTCAGGAGGATGGGAGAGAGAGACTGAGAGTCAGGGCGAGAGGGAGACGGTGCCACCGCAGCGGTAAGTGTCTTTGCCATTCCCCGGCCAGGCACTGATTTCCCTGGTTAGACTTTGGAGGGTGTGCAGATTATTTGTTGCAATATCCATCGCGGCATCTCTGCGAGCAGTCTGCTGTGAAGCCAGCGATGGTGAGAGATCCTGGTTTTGGGCTGCTACTCCAGGTTTATGTGTTTTGCTTTTTGTTTTGAATCTTGCGTTGAAATTGTTGTCATAATTGAGCAGAAAAGTTGAAGTGGAAATTACTGTGATCTACTGCATTTAGCTAGCTAGCAAACTACTGCAGTGAATGGGTTGTGAAGAGAGATGTGAGGCTTTTAGAAAAAATACATACTCCAGAGAAAGAATGCCTGTTTTAATGTGCTAATTTTTTATGTTGGGGAGAGCAACCCTGCTAATGCTTGAGGCTGAACCAGAAAATAGCGTATTGAGTTTATAGTGATGCACTGAAAGTTGTGTTGTTACGAAGTTCAGAATGGTACTTGGCTTTGGGATAAACAATTGCCTCCTGAATTAGAAAAGTATAGTGCCCAGACTGTTCTGCGTTGCTGCCAGGCAGAGGGGATGGAATTACATAAAGATGCACTGATTTTTCCTCTCTGATGTGAAGATAGTGGATAAGACTGTGTGGAATATCTGTGAGCTGGCTAGAAGATGAACTGAGAGTTATTTCTGTAACACAGAGCATGAAACTGTGTTTTTAAGATTTTTATCTCTCACAAGAAATCGGCATCCGTTATTGTATCTGTACTTCTTCAGATGCTTAGTTTCATTCTGAGCACAGAAACTTCATAAACCAGAAGTTACACAAGATAGTGTTATGTGACTACTTAGGACTAAAGTTTTCTATGTGTTGCAGTATTTCAGAAATTTAACATAATGTTTTTGAAAAGCTTTTTTTTTTTAATTAAAAAGGATATCCTTACCTTGACTGACACATTTTCAGTAATGTTTTATAATGAAGGATCTGATGCCAAATTTTTCTAAGGAGTTACAGTGTTCCCCTACTCTTCAGTGAGCTTTGGGTCAGACCCTAAAGTTTGTAACTACAAATAAATTACATGATGACTGTTAGTGAAAAGCTGAGGGGGATTCCTGATAATTAAAATTTGCATGACATTTTCCAATTAATAAAAGTGAAATTAATTATTGCTGAGTTGTAAAACTCCTTCAGAAGTACTTTATGGCAATCAATATTAATGCAAAATCAGTTCATCATGATTAATATTATTACAGTGGATATGAAAAGAATTAGCAATAATTGGTTCATTACTTTAAAGCACTATAAAAATAGGTATTAGATTTTTTAAATTATATTTTCATAAATTTTCTTTAATTAGTATAGCATTTATCTATAAAATTTCAAGTAAAAAAAGAAAAACCCAAACAAAAAAGCAAAACCTTTTCAATGTCTATCTTGTTGTGAAGGAAGACACTTGTTTACTATTGTGAGGTATACTAAAAGGATGACAGAAAACTAGAGATGTGAACTATGTTAATTACGGAGTATTTCATGTACAGTGGCCCTATGTGGCAATATACTTTTAAGTATGTGAATGAATAAGAGATGTGTTAAGAAGGCAAAGTCTTGGAAGACAGAAAATATATCAAGGAAGAGGGATGAAGCGTCAAGTGTTGTTGAAGGTGGAAACAGCTAGATAGTTTTACAAGTGGGCTATTCAACATGCAGTTCTTCTGTTTCATATACTTACACAGCAAATGCCCATGCAAAAAGTCAGAACTAGCAGAGCATGACATAAAAGTGTGAAGAAAGCTATGGATGGTCTGGAGACTAAGTGTATATTTTAGTTTTGTTGGTCAATATGAAGCTGAAGGTCATACTTTGAATTTTGGGTTAAAATGGCAGGGGAAAGGATCTTAATTTCATTTTATAATGAGGGTAGATGTACTAAGTATTAAATCAGAAAATACAAAACAATCTGAAGGCTGAATTATAGCTAAGAACTTGGAAGAAAACAGCTTTGACAACGGATCTTGAGGAAAAATATCCTAGCAGCTAAGATAAAAGCTATGATTAAAAACTGTGCTTTTAGGAAATAATAAAGGGCAACTTTAAGAAATGTATAACTTAGAGGATTGTCAGCACAGATTCAATACAGGAAGGTCATGACTGGCAAATTTGCCTGAGTCCCCTGAATAAGTTGCTGACATGGTAAGCTTTTGGGGAATCAGTGATATGATTTATGAGGGTTTTAGAAAATGTCCAGTTCTGCGCTTCACAAAATATTGATTTGGAAAGTAAATTTTGGAACGAGTGCTGGGATTAATTCGAACATGACTTAGAGACCAGAGGGTGTCAGTAAAGGTAAAGAGCTCTGGGTGAAAGGAGAAGGGTAAAAGTATGATGCTTTAACTGACAGCCTGAGATACAGTTTTCTATCTTGCTTTTTATAAAACTGGCATGTTCAAAAAAGTGATTTGCTAGCAGTATGGAAATACCTGTTCCACTGAACGAATTCAGCACACTGAAAGTTTTCTGATTAGGTTAATGATAAGAATATTTATTTTAAGTAATTAATGCAAGTATTTAGTGAAGGCATTGGAAACTATATGTTAAGAATATACATGCCAAGGGGCTGGCATTGAGCCACCTGAGGTGATTGTTTCAGTGGCATTGAAAAAAAAATTTCTTCTGAATGATTCTGTCTTTCTGCATGTTGCCCGCAACACAGATTTTTGTTCCTCTGCGTTCACTGCATATGCTCCTGCTGACTGCTTCTGTGTTGCACATTGTCTCAGTTTCAGAACCACCTCGATCATTTGAACAATTTTTTGCATTCTAAAATACTAAACTGAAATCTGCAAAGTTTTTACTGGAATCTTAATTCCTGAGAAACAATGTCAAATAGACATTTGCTTGCTAATATTGTAGTGGTAGCTGTTTCTTAGAATTTATTTTCCTCCTTCTGTGCATAGCTTCTCTGATGCTTTTTTTCAGGGTTTGTTACACCCTGTATTAACAACTTCTTAGCACTTTACAGAGAAAAATACTCTGTCTGGAAGTGATGTAGTCCCTGCAGAGTTTTATCTTCTGAGCAGTTCTGATCAATAACACTACATTAGGGGCTGGTGCCTTTTAAAAAATTATGAAACTGTTAAAACTTGGTAAGATAAATATATTCCGATTTTACTTAAATTTAAAGTTTCAAAGCCTCATAATGTGTGTATATGTATGTATAGCTGTGTTTATACACCCATACACTGTATATTAATGATTCTTTGTCTTTGCGTGCCAGAATGGAAGCAACAATAACATATTCTGTTTAGTGGAAGGAAATGTAATCTGTTTTTATAATTAATTTCATGGCTGATTTATGAAAATATCCAAAAGTATATGAATCATAAGAAAATGTAATCTTTGCTTGTATGCTGCTTTGTAAAAGGGAGTTCAGGATGATTTCTCACCATACTTCACAAAGGCCACAAATCAAGTTTTAGGTGTTGCATGCAGATGTATAACAAGGGAGTATCATAATAAAACATTAGAATGAACATCCATGTTAGATCTGATGTTCTTGATTACACATGCCCATACTTACTCTGTGTAGTCATCCACTCAGACCAGCTCCTGAGCTTACAGAGCCATGAGGTTATGTCAGAATGACAGAGTAATTCGTTCTGTCATGTAGTAGTTACCAACACCATAGTTCACCTTTTTACATCTCCTTCAGGACCAAACTTACATGTCAGTCTCGGGGAAAAATTGATAACTCCTCTCCATTCCCATATCTAGAAATAGAAAATGCATCAAACTCTTTCCATCCATCAGAAACCTCTTTTGGGAGTTTCCATTTTCAGTATGCTCTGAAAGGTTTTATTGTAAATGGTGTTAAAACATGATGGTATCTTTGGAGAACCTTCTGCTGCTGGAACTAAAAGCAGACAAACACTGAAGGTAGTTTGTCGCAATTACTGAGAGGGGCAAAGGATGAAAACTTTCAGTTCAGCATACAGGGAGTGTGGCTTCAGCCTACTTTTCAGTGAAAAATGCTCCGTTTTTAATAGCCAGAAGTTTAAGATTTACTATATATTCAATGGGACTCCTGGCCTGCAAATGATTGTGATCAAGACTAAATGTACAGCTTTGTAATTGATGTAGATGTAGTATCAGCTCAGTATTTTGGGTGTCTTCCCTTACCAAACAGTGGTTAGTTATTTCCTGATTGCGTACACATGCAGTATTTTTTCTGAAAGATGACCACTTGTCCCCATTAGCTTACTCCACAGACTTTCCAATGTTACCTGCTCTCAGTGATTTGCAGGTCTCCACATGGACCTGGAGTATAACAAATGAAACGCATGAAAGTGAGTCAACAAAGTCACAGTATGCATTTTACCTCTTTTTCTGAGGTAGTTTTCACAGAGAACATTTTCCAAAAGTTAAGTATTATAGTCCTTAATATAAATATATGTATTCTGGATATGCTGTCACACTTTTGTGACATTCAGTACTGTTGGTCTGGCAGTCATTGAGCTTAGTTGTGTTTATATTACTGTGATATAAACAAGATTATTTATTTATCTTTACATTTATTCTTGTGATGGCTTGGGCAGGGGACAAGATGGACAGATTGTGAAATGGATGGAATAGCAAATACTGAAAATTTCATGAGCTGTCTTGTTCCTGTATAGAAATTTCAGTATGCCTAGCACACAAAAACGTGGCTATATTCTAAACAAGCATTTGAAGTTCTGGACATAGAGACAAATTAAATTTTCATTCAGTTTGGTTTTTTTGTGCTTATGATTTTTTTTTTTTCCCACCAGCAGTCACCTCCTGGATTATTATACAGCTCACTTTCTGGACCAAATTAATAGTATTAGACTTTCTATCTAAGGTTGCACATACACACTTTCAAAACTGAAGAAAAATCAGATACAGCTCCTTGCCTACTATTTAAGTTACTTTGATGTATAGTTCACCAATTGCATATATGAACTGTAGACTTTCCTATTATGGCATAACTCATTTGTACTACTATTACAATATGTTTACAAAAATGCAGATACCACTTTAAAATGCAGTTGCCCCAACTGCCTACTTCACGTCAGAAGTCCATACTAAATAGTATATAGTTGAGAACTGTGCCTTGAAGATTTGTTGTTTTATTAGCAAGGTTCTCTGACTCCATTATAAACCTTAACATTATCATCATCGTAACAAGTAGGCACTGTAATAATAAATCAAGATTTCATTGTGCTAGGAGCTGTAAACACAAAATGGTCCCTGAATCAAAGAATGTATGGCTTAACTCAAGAGCTCTTCCCGTTGTGCTGTTATTTTTGACCTTTGAAAAACTTAGTCTAAGGGAAGACATCTGTGTTCCACAGCCATGCTACCATGATCATGTACAAATTTCTTCAAGATCATCTCCCACACCTAAAAAAAACCCCAGTATACGGTCTGCAGCACTGTGATGTGTAATGATCACACAGACGTGCTAAAAAATGTCTTGCAGATTTGTCTGAAGACTGTACTTGCAGCCCACAATTACTTCTGAAATGTGTACTTTTTAGACCTCTTTTCAAAACTAATTCATTCTTCAGCTTTCCAAAATCTCATGCAGGTCAAATCATCTTAAATATATGGACTTTCACATGAGATTCTATTAGAAGATAAATTCCCCTTATTAAAACTTTTTGGTTTTGTCAGTCCAAAAATCAGTATGTAAAGAAACCAATCTACTCACTCCTGTGCCATGAGCTTATTCTTTGTTTGGTTTTTGACTTCTGCACCTCTCAGGTGATACAAGGTCTTGGTTTCTCAGTCTCATGCTATGCAAGATGCTCAAAATGTTGTTACTCCACTGTAATATATGCAGTGTCATGTATTATTGCTTACATAAAACTCAGCTCAGGGCATCTGGGAATAAAGCCACGACTTCCCTGATGCCATAACATCTCTTTGATGTGTGTGTGCACAGGTCTTCAACTCAAAACCAGTTGTGTAATATTTCCTCTGTGTGGACTTTGGGGGTGAAGGTTGGGCATTGAAATAGCTTCAGGCTGAGACTGACTGTGACATGATTTTGAGAAGAAGCATAATTGAAAACGTAGAACAGATCAGATAACGAGGGAGGATAATTTATTAAGAGCACCATCAGAACACAAAGAGGTAATTTAGAAAACATGATCTATAGCTGAAATGTCTGCAGTCTTGTTTTCTCCCTTGCATATCACAACTGACTGATTGCTTACACCTAAGTATTTATTTGCCTTATCAATCACTTTGTGCCTGAGTCATTCACTGATGGGCATAATCCTCTGTTTGTGACTTCACAAGGCATCTCTGGAGGAAATTTGAATGTCATCAGCAACGAATTGAGACATTACTGAAGGCATCAGGTAGGAAGAAGATGTTTGCACAAGGGGCATATTAATCAACAACAGGAGAAAATAGGCTCTATCAAAGTAGCATAATTCAGTTGAATTTGGATTAAATTCTTGCATATTTTCTGCAAAGTGGAGGCAAGACAGACTGGTTGATCAAGCCCTGCAATAAGCAAAACCTTTTTATAGAAAATAAATAAGAAAGGTTAAGCAAGTTGAGAAGCATTAAGTGTATGGGAGTACTAAAGATTATACCCTTAAAAGGTCATTTATCAGCAAAAGTTACTTGTTCACAATTCCTGTTACATCTGTAAGTTTTCATTAAAAATCCCTAAGTTACTGCCAAGATGCCTTCTCTGTGAAGCTTTGCAAAATATTTTTTTTCAAAACAGTATGACTTTAGTTGTAAAAACAATTGATAAAGGAATTTGCTAAGGATTTCTTTCAAAGCTTACAAAAATATGTTGAAACTATAAACAGTGTGTTCATGATTATATAGGATTATGGGATCTGTAAACGATCAAGTATCAGAGAAAAACAGATGCATCATAGTTTGTTATTATGCTTTAACTGAAAATAATGACAAAACTCTGTATGTGACATTCTGTGTCAAATAAAAGCTGACATATAAGACAGTATGACCAGTTGGACAACTTTAATAATTACTGAAAATATTATCTGTTTGAACAACTGTGTGCTAGTTTCATCTGTTATCTGAGATTTCAGAAAAGACAGCAGGCTGTTTTGTGAGGACTGTTATAAAGCCAAAAGAATGTGGGTTGAAACTCTCCAAAAAACGGTGGACACACCTGCTTTTTGCAACCTACAGGAGTGTAACTAAGCCGCTTAGTGGATCCCAAGTACTTCCCTAAAAACTACCTGTAGGTGGTATAATAAGATCTAGAATATTTTCTCAGTGGAAGAAACAGACTGTAAACAGCTATATGCAAGGCAGTGATTTTGAACTTTTAGTTATTATTTGTGCTTTTATTATGGTATTGTGATAAGGTAACGGAGCAAAGCAAATACAAAGGTTTACCTTTTATTGAGCTTAATCTTGTTCTTTGAAGTGGCTGAGAAAAACTCCATCCATTAACTTGAAAATAAAAAAGAAACCAAAAAAACCCTAACTTCCAGGATCAAGCACACTGTACACAGAGTTATTTTACTTCTTTATACCATATGACATATTTTAAGACAACTCAGCAACACAGGAAGAAATTCTATTTCCTTGTTGAAGAGAACAGTCCAGCAGTACAGTCAATAGAAGCCTTGGCAGACTGTAGACAGAAGGTCCTATCACAGGAGACTTTTGTTGCTTTCTACTAATTTTTATTTTAAATTTATTAGTTAGTAGTGTAGAAAAAATATGATGGGTTTTTGTGACTGTAGTTGTAAATTTTTTTTCACTAATGCAGTCTATTGCCATATTCCTTTGATTTCCTCATCACCTGAGATTTTCCCACATGTTGGCTGGCATGAAATTAGTTTTCTTAATTTTTATGCTTGATTTGCTTTTTCTGTAATTTGAATTTTATTGCCAGTGTCAGACAAAGAAGAAGATGAGAGTAGTGTTGAAACACAGCCCTTCGTCACTCCCATTGCCACGTATAAATGCAGCAAATAAACATATTTTGTTAATGCAGTGAAGTCAGAGTCCGTGTGGCTTGAGCTACATTAAAGAGACTCTCTAGCACTTCAAGGACTGCCAAATTAGATGATGCCGAGGGAAAAGAAAGAAAAAAGAAATAAGAAAGAACCACTTTCACATAAAATTCACACCACATTTAACAAGCTTAAGAGAAAAACACTTATCCAAAGCTGAAAGCACAGGTCACTACAGCTTGTGAGAGTCAGGCTTTCCACTGAGAGGCTATAAACACGGGTTGGGTAGTACAGAAACGGTGGGGACTGTGCAGTGATGAATCCCCCTTTATCTGCTCAATACTAAGGGGAAGAAGGAGAGAGTCCACATAAATGAATCTTCTGTGTCAAGGACCTGCACCTGCAAATGGGCAGTCCCTCTGTTGGGAATGTGTAGGGTCACACAAAACACTCAGAGAACACCGATCTGGGTTATTGAGGGTTTTTGACATACTGGGTAGAGGCTGTCACCTGAGCACCACTGGGAATCAGAGGTACTGTGCCTACAATCCTGTCAAGTTATATTTCACTTAAAAATACCTTAGTGATCCTTATGACATGTTCTGGGTATAGAGTAGCTCTTTATAGGCATATTTCTTCTAACCCAAAGCATGTGTTTAAAGAGTGTGTCCCTTAAATATAACAAAAGCAGGCATTTGAAGTCTGTTGGCCACTAGCAACTGCTGACTGCTGTTTTCTGTAACAATTTGTGCATCTCTCATGCCTCTTCTAGTTCTCTTTTCTCTCTGATGTGAGATGGACATATCCCCACATTTTCCCTTGTAATTGCAATCAGGCTTTTGTGGCTAATCCTTGCTCAGAACGACCCAAAACCATCCAGAGCCAAGTTCCATGATGTCATAAGCAAGTGTAGCAACACTAAATTTGGTGGAGTGGTGTCTGCTCATATTCGGATGGCTCCCCCAGCTTGAATTTACCTGCAACCCTCAACCTCTACTACCTTAAGAAGCGTATTTTGCCACTGATAGCAACTGAGGAATTCTCGCCTGGATTTTAAATCTGCTACCAAATGTATTCTGGCTATGCTAGCGACAAGCAGCTCTGCACAAAAATTACCCATTTTTGTTCTGTAAGTGTCCATCTGCAGCAATGATGATTTTCTGCCTAAATATTTTATTCTTCTGTGAATGTGTAAAAATGTGGATTTTTTTTTTTCCTCCTGCCAGTTCTGCTGACAGGCAGAACTTTTACATACAGCTCTATAATTAGGCTCCAGAGTCCTGTGGAGACACACAGCAGCATGGTAGGCTTTAACACTCAAAAGTTGCAGTCCAGACATGTGTGCTTACATCTATCCAACCTCTTTGCATTCTGTAACTAGTCTTCTCCATTCCCTTTGGATCTGTCCCCCGGTGTCTAACAAAAATGAGAATTTTGAGTGTTTCTGGTCCTAAACTGCAAATCAGCACTCGACCACTGTGTGAAACTTTTGAGAGATGGAACAGAGTTTCTGGTCATCATTGAAAATCCCAGCTCAGGAATCATAGAATCTTGCGTTGTGTCAGGCTGTGCAATGAAACTATCGAACTTTGTATCAAAACATGTAACTCAGGGATTTTTCTACGGTCCTTTTCAAAATAAATGTGTGTTTTCTGTGGTGATTCCCATCATTGTACAATGTTCCTGATCACAAAGCCCAGTGATGAGTATTTATATAATGTTGCTAGCAAATATAAATATAGTTGTAAAGAAATAGATCACTGGTAGAAGTTGTGTGTGGATTGTTATATATTGCTGTTGCATGACCTGTGGGGAAACCTTCAATTTTCCTTTAAGATAACCTTCAAACTAACCTGTTTTGAAGCACGCTGTTTTAGAGACTGTGAGACTTGGCTACTTGAGTGCACAGGTAGCAACAGTAAATTAGTAACAGAAGTCATATCTCCTAAAGATGGTTAACATCCAGGGTTTCATGACTAGTAAGCTTCTATCCAAAGCATTTGGAAATATGGACTGATATGATTTGTTTAGATTTGTAGTGGCACAGTGTGGGGAAAAAGGTTTTCATGTTCCTATATGGCTAATGAGAGTTACGGCTTATTGTTTAGCACTGTTACCAGCAGAGAAGAACATTTCCTATCCTTAACTCCTTTTTAGAGGTTTAATTAATAATGTAGACAGTTGAGTCTGCCTGCTTGGACTAAAATAATTAGCAGAGAGTAAACAAACACTTTACGTTTCACTTCATGAATGGTGTGGTGCCACTTTAAATATTTAATGCTTTGAAATGAGTGTCCAATCAATTCTTGCAGGGTGCCAGGTTACAGCTGCAATCTGGGCAAGAAAGCTGAGCTGTGAGCAAACGTAGGCTCCCATAACCGCTTCTGACCAGCAAGGGCTGCTGGAGATGGAAGAAGACCTAAAAATAGCGTTAAAAAGGAGGGCATGAAAATGTAGTTGATAGAAAATAAATGGTTAAAAAAAACAAAAACAAACAAAAAAAAACACACACAAAAAAAAAAACCCAGACAGGAGGGGGAGCTGATAGTAAAGACTTTAATGTGGCTCAATGACTGATTAGTTAGATGTCCGTGTGAGGTCCTATAGGAGAAAAGTGCCTCATGCACATTTAAATCTCAGGTGGTGACTTAGTCCTTTGTATATTCAGGGCAAGAAAAACTAAAAGCTATCCCTCTTAGTCAAATTTACTGTCTTTTTCTCATAAATATTGATGGTCTGGGGAAGAGGGAGCCCTGATCCTGCCCACAGAGCAGGCAAAGCTTGTGTGTTGGGCATGGGGAAAAACAGCAGTAAGTGCAGTTTTGGCTTCAGAAGCCATGTATGCATGTTCTGAGCAATTTCATACACAATCTGAAACTGAACATAAACTTAAACAGCCTTGACTGCAATTTAGTTAATCTCAGGTGAAGTCCTGGAAAAGTACCTTTAAGAAGAGAATGCTAATTACACCTAATCTTTATTTCATGGCATGGAAGAGTACTTTTGGAATTATAGCCATTTTGTATTTCTATCTGAAATATTCACAAAACATACTCGTTAACATTAAAAACTTCTGTGGTTTATGTCTTCTAAAGCCAAATACTTCTTTTCTGTCAGGTTTTGTCTTTCTTATTTGTAAAATCTCTCTCTTAAAAAAAAAAAAAAATTTCTGATAAAGACATCAAAATAGTTTTAAACACACAGTTTGATTCTGTTAAGTGTAGTTCACTTTCAATAGTTTAAAATATTCAGAAAATCACGTTCCCATCTATGTTTTTTTCCTGGAGACTAGATGAAGATACAACCAGTGCTCACCAGTGTAAGTCTGGTGAATAATGTTATTTTCTGGCTGGTTCACCACTCAAAAAAAAAAGAAATGTCCGCAACGTTCACTCACTGTGCCCACTTCAATGAATTAGCTGTATTACTGCAGCCCACGATGAGTCTCCTGAGCTGCAACTCAGGGCAGTTTTCATCTCCAACTCTTTTATTAATCATGATCATACTTAGGAGAGAGCCTTGCCCCATTTTCATATTTCACACTGAAATTGCAGGGTTGACAGAAAACCCACAAAAATATCTTCTAACCTGTTGTGTTTTGTACAAAAGCCATTGCACAGTGATTAATAGGGATCCCCATCGTGCCATTTCTGTATGGTTGGTTTCCAAACATCAGACTTCTGTTGTATTTTTCGGCAGAGCCTGCTGCCTTCAACATTTCAGAGGCTGTGCTGCAAGTCCCTTGCCATTTGAGTAGGAGAAGTTCTCTGCACGTGTGCTCTTGAGTGACAAGAGGCTTTGTCTGGGCAGGGATGGATATGGGCTTTGGCATGTGGGAAACTGGCTCCATCTCATCCTCGTGCTGGGATGGGAAGCTTTTCACCTGTTTGCAATACACACCAGTATGACAGCACTGAAACATTAGATGCATGTGTCACTGTCACTATGTTTTTTGTCTCATTTGGAAACAAACACCACAATAATTTGAGAAAACTGGAGTTACAGGAGCTTCCATATGAAGTAATTTGATTTTTTGTTAATTTATAAAAATCTTTGATGGCAGTATTTGGATGCTTATTTGTTAATGAAAAAACAAAGATTGTTATGAAAAAATAAACATTTATTTTGTTCAAATATTTTGTTTCTTTCCCATTGTTTTTCTTCTCCAGATTAAAAATATTCTCTTGATATATTGAAAATTAAATTCCACTTCCAAATGGAACTTTATTACTCATTGTCTCAAAACTGAAAATCTATTTTTAATCCAGTTCATCTATTAACTACCACTGGTTCTGAGCAACTGGGGGCCTAATTTTCACAATATGTCCATTCTCTCATCTGTGAAAACTGATGCAAGCGTAAGGGAAGGGGTCAGTTACCTATCCATCCTCTCTTCATGGCATTTTCTGTGACACAGAAACCTCTAAAACTGGCAGCCAAAAGCAGTTTGAACAGATCACTTTGTTGCCAAGGTAATAAACCCCACAAGCTTTCAGAATAAGCAGATTTCTTGTATGATATTTAATGTTCATGGCTGACTAAGAAAAAAAAGGTAACAGCTTTTTGTAACGGATAAGGTGCTCATCTTTTGGAATAGCAGCTCTCAACATTTGGGCAATTTGCAGAGCCTGTGCTAGATGAGGTGTGAACCAAGGAAGGGAGAAAATGATCTTTAAGTACGCAAGATGGTTTAAGCCCAATGCATTTGTAGCCCAAACAGTAGCTTCAAATGTTTGTATGTGTGAGTGCACAGGCAAAGCTGATGATTTTTTCAGAATTATGATTAAAATTCAAAAGACTTTGAACTGTGACTGTCACCTGTGATTTTTGAGATATGTCTTACTGTCCTCGTTAAGGGAGGCTGAGCAGCTAGGAAGCAGTCGGTTTGGAAGCACTCAATCTCAATTGGGATTTTGTTTGTGCTATTTGTAACCTCTGCTACCAGTGTATGAAAATCTGACTTGAACTTTTGATTAATATGTTTTTTACTGCACCATTAACCTTGTCTAGTTTACTGGCATCATGGGGAAATTCACAAATACAACACTTTTCCACTCTGCAAATACAAATACACTAGTCTGAGCAGGCATCCTGAAGGACTTGCATCCTGCAATACATTTATGGAAGTTAATGTTCAGGGGATATTTCTGGGAAAATTGAAGTAAGTCATGTCAGGGCTCATATTGCCTAGGCGCCGAATTTGGGTGGAAAGAATTGATTTTGGTGGACACAAAACATCCCTCCAGCCAGAGGAAGAAGATACCCCAGAGCTTTGGGCAGAGTCCACACTCCTTGCCACTGAAACCTCTGTGTTTTGCATCCTGTCCACTGTGGGGCTGTGAATGAGATTTCCCCTTGGAACTGAAGTTTTATAAGAGGAATTCACAGCACAGTAAATAGTGATGGTCTTTGTTAACTCTCATCTACTTCATTTGTTAAGGTGATGAATCTGTATATGCTTAAGATTTTAAAAGAAAATGTGGTTTTCTATTGGCTCTAATGGGGATTTTTTTTTTTTTTAATAACAAGGAATTTTGCTGTTCAGTGTCATTTTATTTTATTATGCTCATTTTTTGTGTAAACAGTGGTCTGTTGCCATTTGGTCACACAAACTGTTTTGCTACAGAAGTGGTTCATCATAGTTGTGACATTTCATTTTAGGACGCATTTGGAAAACAGATATTGTTGTTGTTGTGGTGCTCTGACTTGGGAAATGCCATATAGTGTATGTGAAAGCTCTGTGCAGTCACAGGAGTGGCAGAAGTTTGCCTGAGCTCAAATTCCCAGGCACTCTACATTGAAAATTAGTAACTTTGCCTCAACCTTCTCTCGCACCTAAATGAGGCCTGCATAATGCAGGCAAAGTTAAAACAAATTAGAGGGAGCACTTCCTCACACAGCGTGAAGTCAGCCTGAGGAGTACAGCCACATAGTTCATAGATTTGATTTTTAAAAGGGCTGGATAATTTTATGACCAATAATAACATTTTTAGTTATGCATGCTAAGTAGGGTATAATTGGATTTCCTGCTTCACAGCATCAGCTACAGGGCCACTACATCACTACAGGGTCCAGGAAGGGATTTATTTACACACTGGCGCACACATTCACACCCATGCGCACCCCTCCTGCACGCAGCAATGAATATTGGTGATGTGAACTCGGGAATTTTTTGAATTATTGTGCATAAGCCACTGGCTTTGAATAGTTAAGGCCAACATGTCAACATGTCAACAAGAACCATGCAGAGTAACTGTAGTAATTACAGTGCATGTGGAGCGTGTGAAAACTGTGGGCACTTTGTCCATTTTGCAAATGTCAGCAAGTCTGGACCCAGCTGCAGGAGGAAGAAAATGTGTCAAAACATCATCTCTTAATATTCAAAAGGCTTCTGGGAATATGAAAAGCCGTGGAAGCTTCAGTCAGTACTGGAGTGCCAGATGTTGGCCGCAGACAGTCACTAAAACGTGGTTGTTACTTTACTTATCACATCCTTCACCCTCCCATCATGGTTATTTCAGAAATCAACAGGAATAAAAAATAGGAGACCATAGCATGGTTGCTGCTTTTTCAGTATTTGCTTTTAGTGAAAGTATAGGTGAAAATTAAAAATTATTTGAAAATTCAGGGATAATTACTGCAGAGAAAGTCGAGGCTATGAGTATGACAAAGTAACACACTGGGCCGTTTTTATTTTATTATTTTTCCTAGCATGCTGTATGTTATCTACACTGGAACATGAGCCTATGGAAGAATGGACTAATTAATAAATTTATTAAAAGCATCATATATCACTATCAGCACTTTCAGGTACCAGAATAATATCTGGAAACCTTTTCTAGCACTTAGTCTCACTGTGTAGAGTGTGAGAGGAGTTAGGCACCAGCAAGAAGCAAGTTAAAATCTGTATGTTCAACATGCACATGCCTAGGGCATGACAAAGGCAAACAGTGATGACAGGGACGAGCCCTGTGTCCCACCAGAATTAGACCCAGTCATTCAAAATGCGTATCACGGATCCACTTCTTTAGATAGTTATGTTTTCAGAATTAAAGTATAATACTCATTCTGTTAAAATGCAAGAAGATGATTTTCATCACTGGACTATCTCCATGGTTAGAGCCATTCCCCAAGTCTGAGTTGTGAGTTCAGTTTCATGAGGAGTCAGAGGAGATGCAAATGCAGAGGTTCATTGGTGTAGCATGGTTAGTCCTCCCTGACTGTGCAAAAAATAAATAGATCCTCACTGCTGGACAGAGACGGAGCTAGAGGACACTTCATTGCTGCTAATAATTGAATCACTAAGAAGGAGTCCTCAGTTCTGCTGCCAGTACCGCATCTGCTAAATAGAAAATAATGAAACAGCCAGCAGCGGATCAAAGCGCTCCATCCTGAACCTTAAGCCCCTATGGTCTCACCCTCTTTGATCCAGTTTATGTGCAATTCCTGCTCCATTCACTTTAGAACTAATAAGGAAAAATGTGAAAAACTGCAGTTCTGACCTCTAACAAAATAGCCTCTTGCAGATCACCTCATCTCTAGCCAGCCTGCCTACACTTTGTTGTACGGCGTGATTGTAGGTAGCACAGTCATGACTGGAAAACTGCAGCTAGAAGCACCCCCTTTCAGTGAGTCAATTCATCCCCCTTACACAGTGGGCCATTTGTTCAGAATTACATGATAAACACTAGCTACACCAGGAATAAAGTATACATGATCTTGCTTAACATTATTAAAGCAAATATAAATTATAAACTGGAGCATGACGGTGATATTTAAATAGTTGTAGACAAGGAGGCAGAAGTATAATTATAGAAGAGCCAAAGAGAATTTTATATTGGTGAAAAGCAACACTGATAGACTTGACATCAAGAAATATTTGACTATACATAATGAAACTATTAAAAGTGTGTTAAATGGAAAGAAGTAGGTCAGCCTATTATATAGCAAGAGAATACCAAGTGAATGAAGAGAGAAGAGGAAAAAGAGAAAAAAAAAATTGAAAAGATCTGTATAATTTTCTCTGGGCTAGTTACTGACTAGTCACATTGAAAGAATTGGGAGGGGGTCAAGGGACAAGGACTCACAGTGTTCTGTGGAAGGATAAGGCAAAATTGGTCACTGTGTAGATGTTTTTCCTTGAAGAATACAAGTAATCACCCTAAAGAGCATGAGGAGAAGAAAAATGTAGCGAGTCCCATGCTGCCTGAATACTGGCTTTGTAACCTAGCCGGCTAAGGTGTTGAGGTAGTATTTGACCCCACTTCTTTGGGATGGAGTGGTTCATCTGTTCCCACATTGTCATCTCTGGGTAGCTATGAAAAGACTAATAGCAAATAAAATAATCAGTAAAGGTGAAAGGGAAATATTCCTCCATTTCTCCACAAATCTGTCAAAACTACATTCTTACCCTTGAGCATTCTTACCCTTTTATATATAAAAGGCTATACTTTGAATAGTCACTGGTGATTCAAATCTAAAAATTCGTATGTCTCAAGTCAGTCAAGAAAGGCTGGTATGAGTTTTAATTAGGTTTTTAAAATACAATTATGAAGAAGAAAAAAAAAAACTTTCAAATTTTATTCTTAGGATATAAAATATCCTACCTTTTCTGGAAAAAAAACCCCAACAACTCAACCTTTTTTTTTTTTTCTGAACAAACATTTGCTACCAACAAGTATTTTTCAGTTACTATTAATTCTGAATTGTCATTGAAAATGGTGAAGAACTGGGTGATGGAGATGACTGAACAAGAAGTGTGTTTAATAAAGAACCAGAACCCCAGAGCTTTGTGTGTCCCTAAAAGTTAAATTATATTGAAAAGAAGGATATATGTAGAATAATCCAGAGAAAATTGCGTGAGCAGTGGGTCTTTTCCAGCAGAAGACTTAATTTATACAGAGATGTTAAATGTATTCCTTTTGTAGGTTTCTGCATCTGAAAGTATGTTGAGGAAAGCCATCACCGTACTCAAAAACCCAAACAGATTGGAAAATACATTAGGAGAATTACTGTGAGAAGATAAAAAGATTTGATGAGGCTTTTTTTACAAAAGTAAAACAAGGGAAGTGATATGAATTCTGTTGAATTCTGTTCTGTGTAATCGAGGACTCTCTATTCTTTGTAGAAAATTGGGCTTCCAAATTCAAGGCTCCATTTTTCCTAATCATTACTGAGTGCCAAAGATAAAGCCAAGCACCTGGAAAGGTACTATGCAGATTCAAACAAGACCCTAGGCTTTCATTTTATTTTCATTTCTTGAAAGACATTATTTAAATAGGAATGATGAGAGTGAAAAAAGCAACAACATGAAGAAGGTGACAGAGGAGTCTAATTCCGTTACGTTCCTTTAGTTATAGGTATGTACTAATTCATTCCGTTCAACCTTCTCATTTACGGGCACTATCAACTGGGACATGGGTTGTGTATTTTTGTACTGGATGTCATAATAGCAATATTGTTTTCTGTGTATTGCTGGCCCAGAAGATGATGGCCAGTATGTTACAGGGAGGTTCTGCAGTCCATCAAAAGGGAAGGAAGAATTGTGTTGATTTTGGAGACTTTCCTGAATGTCTCTCTTCCTTCCTTCCTTGCTTTGTTGTTGTAGCACTCGGAAACAAAGGTCATTCCAAGTAAAAAATAAAAATTTATTCTTTGTGTATGGAAAGCATAATTAAATTACTGATGTTTTAAAAGATTGAGTTTAGATCCTGTTAAGCAGATTTTTATTTGTATTGATGAATTCATTTGACATCTGTTTACTACCTAAAATATTGCTGCTATCATCTAATGCCCAGACATTCTGGCTCCATTCCCCAGAAGTGTCATTCAATAGCTGCTCTTTAGCACTAAATGTTGCATTACACAGAATGATGGAGTATTATGAATTTAATATATTTTAATTAATTTTCTAATGTCAAGTTTGAGCATTATGAAGCAGGTGTTCCAGTAAGAGTTAAATGTAGTGCATTATCTGAAAAGCCAGTGTGCTAGAACAGTTGTAGCTGTGGGTCTGTGAAAGCTTTAAAATTCATGTAGGGATATTATCCTCTGCCCAGTCATTTCTATTGAATATGAGTGCATGCAAATCTTCATTTCCACAAATACAAGAATATTGCAGTAGAAGATGAGAATTCTTTGAAATTTTCCGTTTAATTTGCAAACACTCAGCACCATCTCTGCCACTGCCAAATACCCAAAATATCCTCTAAGTCAATGGAAACACTGCCAGAAGTTGGAGTGGCATAAAGTGCCGCATCTTGCTTGATGCTACATTATTTTTATGAGGTGCTGGATACATTCGTTATGCACCGATTCCACACTAACTGAATTGGACTGTAAATAAAAACCTTCCAGTTTCGGGCTAAGGAGAAAGGTGTTCAACAAGAGTAACAGCCATAAGTGACTCTTTTAAAGATGAGGTATGCTCATTGTGTGACTCACTAAGTAATACTATTTGATTTGGGTGCTCTCGTTTTTCTTTGCAGCAGTGTGAAAGTGTTCCCCTCGAATGTTTGCTCAGAAATGATGGGCATTATCTTTTATGAAAGTAGGAGGGAAAATTATAATAACCCTGCCCTTGAAGCGAGGTTAAAGGCCTTCTTCAATCTGCATGTGCATAGTGAAATGTTGGGGCAGGGTAGGAAGGAGTAACTTGGACAGGGAAGGAAAGTGGGTCTTGCTACTCTTTAATGAAGATGCCGCCAGAGTGGTGTGGGAGAAGGCAAGAGGCCTGAGGAGTGACAGAAGGCTTCTTTGCAGATCCCCTCTTGTTATGTAGGTGGTTTCTGAGCTGTAGATTCACCACTGAGGTCCATCACCCAAGACTCTGGGTAGTCCATGGGACATGGCACCACACTTTGCACTATTATTGTGGTGAGGAAAGGACAGCAAACAAGGTAATATACGCTTGTTATAAATCATATGGGAACATTAAGGTAAATTGTATCAATTCTTGGGGGAATTGGGAAGCATGCATTTTTTTACTTTAATTTGCTTGGTATTCCTTTATCAAAGAAAATGAGAATCCTTGAAGACCTAAGGATATGTGGAGAGAATGTATAGCTGGGTTCCAAAACTCAAATTCAGATACCAAATATAAGTGGACTACCTTTCAGAAAGGCTAAGCTACCAGTGACTCTGGTTGTCTTCCTTCAGTGGCAGGTGATGTCTTTCTGCTTTATGTTTTGAATAGGATTAGCTGATGCAGCATAAAATAATAAATTTCTGAAAGTCTTAATTTATTGCATCTTTATTACGGTATTTGACTTAATGTACAGCGGAAGAGGGGTGCTGTGTCCCCGCATATGTCCTTCCTCTAAATTTTATTTCTAAAAAGTATAGACAGGAAGGATCTGGGAAATACTGACTTAGCCAAACATAGGCAATTACTATGTTAGTTTTGTTTGATATTTTACCACAACACCCATAATAATTTGCAAGTACTGTGGTCCATTCTAGATGTCTTAAGTTCATGTATGGTTTTCTGCTGGTGCTTGCCTTCAACACATTGTCTACACATGGTAAACCCGAACATCTGTATGTACTTTGTAGCCATCTCTATAAGCCCACCTGTTTGATCCCACCTTCAGAAAGACCTCATACCTTATGTTAATTACTAAAGAATTAATCAAGTGGAATTAGTTCAAGAAGAATTTCTTCACGGAGAGGGTGGTGAGGCACTGGAACAGGTTGCCCAGAGAAGCTATGGATGCCCCATCCCTGGAAGTGTTCAAGGCCAGGCTGGATGAGGCTTTGAGCAACCTGGTCTAGTGGAAGGTGTCCCTGCCCATGGCAGGGGATTTGGAACTAGATGATCTTTACGATCCCTTCCAACCCAAATTACTCTATGATTCTGTGAAATACAGGTAAAGTCACATCGCCGGCTCTCGGTCATGGCTAATGAAAAGCCTAGTGAGAAACACACTGAGGTGGACATCATGGTCTTGACCCACAGCTCACTAAACTCAGTAGAAACACTCCCAGTGGGTTCATTAGGCTTTAATTCAAGATATTAATGCTGAATGTTAGCATGTGCAGCATTGTGAATGTTGGCACTAGCGCTGCTTTCTATTCATGAATTCATGTCGAGTCTTGCTTTGTTGAGGCAGTGCAGTGTTTTGTGTACAGATCTATTTTCTCAAAAGCAGCAGAGAAGTGTTTGACAAAAGAAGAGAGTGTTGTTGTTAAAGGTGGTAAACCTTTTTCAATATGTTGTGCACTATATTTGTTTTGAAATTTTATTACATGGATTTCAGTGTTGACTCTAAAAGGTTGAATTCAGTATTTGAAAAGTGATCCATTCAAAAAAGAATATGACTTTTTCATTTTTTTTCTGTCCTATTGTATTTGATTTTGTATCTTACATTTTCAAGTGAATACTTCAACACTGCAAATCCAAACTGAAATCTCATGTATTCTTAGATTTTTGCAGAGAAAGTACCCCTGTAAGCAAACAAAAAGGAAATGAAAGATTTCACATCTTATTAAATGAAGTGGGAACAATTTCTCTTATTTTAAAAATATTTTCTTTAGGTTTTATTAGTAACTGCCCAAGGATTTATTAGTTAAATGTAAATTAAAAAGTTGAGGGAAAAAAAATCATCTTTAAGTCATCAAATAACAGCTCTTAGTTCTCAATTTACTTGTCATGTGCAATAGAACTGTATCAGCATTGTTTTTAAAATTTTGGATTTAGATTTTAAAAATACGTATTTAGGAAGTTCTGTTCACGTTTCAATAATTGTCTTTGTGTGTATACATATATATGCACACATTGTTTTAATATACATATAAAACCATACTCCTCATTTTTGCCTACAATGTCAGGCTCATGAATGACACAGGAATGGGCTGCCAAATCTATAATTCAGAAGCATAATAAAATTGTGCATGTAAAGTTATTTTCAGAATAAATCTATTCAAGTCTTTCATTTTGCCCAAAGAATTTTACTGTCAGTGCACAGCTACAGCCTGTACATCCTGAGATGTGAAACTGTTTATACTGGTTCATAGGTTGAATGGAAGATGACCTAAACTAAAAGAAGGACCAGATGCTGGAATGAGTTCCACATATATAATTTCTATTGAATTTCAAATGTATTTAGCTGGGCAAGCTGAATTTCAGAAACATGACTCTGCATTTGATATTTGGCCAAAATCCCAATTCTGTGTCTGAGATTGAATCAGAATTTCATATTGATGTTTAGACTAGCATAGTGTTGGTCACTGGACATTATTTGTCTAACTCTAAAGATGTAAGCATAATATTTCTTAGTAATACTAAAGCTTTGAAGTCTTCTATTAGATCAACTTCTTTCATAAAAGAGAGGGCATGGAGTTGCTTATACCCAGAAACATCTTTTCCTTCGTTATATAATAATCAGCTATTTTCAGTACTTCCATAATGTACCAGTGGCATTTTAGGTACCGAGTTTTAAGACTGCAGTGTAATATGCCTTCAAAAACTTCCCTTTATATAGCATGTTCATCATTTGCATGTAAGAAGAAGAAAAGAGATGAGCATGTCAATTACACCAAAAATATTAAAAAAAGAATACTTTAAATATTTAACTAAACTTATCTTAATAGATAAATATTTCTGGGAGTTCAACAGTACAGAATCTTAGAGATATGCACATACACTTACGAATAAATTAATTAATATATTTTTTATTTATAGAACAGTGAGTTCTGGAGTATAACAGTTTAAATTAAGAATAGTAGTTAAGAGAAACAATTAAGTAAATCCATATTAAAATACATATACACTCTGCAAAAAGCCCCCTAACAATATTACAAACATTTTTGTTCTTCCATTGCAAACTGTGCAGCCAAGTCCAACTCTGCTGACTTCAACTAAGTACCTAAATACTGTGAAGGTGAGCACTACCAAAAAATTAGAAAAAGACCAACATTTTTGTAATTCCCAACAGACCATCTCTGGACAACGGTCTCTACTTCTGTTGCTCTTTCAGCATTCCAATAGTATACACATGGATAAAATCAATATTGCCAATTTTTCAGTAGTAGTAGTTTCATAGAATCATAGAATGTTTTGGGTTGGAAGTGACCTTAAAAGATCATCTAGTTCCAACCCCCCTGCCCCTTCCCTCAGTTTCTCCCAATTTTCTTTTTTCTAATCAGTTTCAGATGACAAATATATTCTTTGAAGTGTTTTAAATGATATGGTGAAACGTGCCTTTTCAAAGACCTGGTTTAGGTACTCTGAATGTTTCCTTATATCTTGACAGATACATGCTTATTGTAATTGCTTACTTTGTGTTGTGTACATGGTAAGACTGTGAATTTCAGAAATAAAATACTGTATAATGAATTAGCTCTAGTGATAACTACCCTTTTTATTATACAGCAGAGTAAACAGTCATTAATTTAAAACATGTAAATTGGAAATTTGAGAACCATATCACTAGCTGTAGTGGGACATATTCCTACAGAGCGTGATTACTTCCATAATTCTTGAATATGTAAGAATTGCTGTGAAGCAGAACAGTCAGACGTTCCCAATAACTGCTGCCTCATTAAAAGAAGAAAGAGAATTTGTGGACATAGGAAGAATCTACAAGTTATCCCATTTCTAAATTAAAACTTAAAATAGTTTGAGGATCATGAGAATAAAGGTTTGAAAGCTTATTACTTCCTACGAAGAAATAGCACACTCAGTATACATTTGAAATCGTTGAAATATTATGAAAAAATTCTGTATATCTTAAACCCAGTTGCAATTGGCCTCTGAAAAATAGATATGAATTTAGTTGAAGGTATTTTTTAAGAAAGAAATAAAGAACCCAAAAATGAAGCCTGATTTGTATACAATAGAAAGATACATGCAGTGAAAGTAATTATGCATTTAAAGAGATATCATTCCATTTTGCAGTTCTTTAGGTTTATTCCAAAGTTTATGGTTAGCTCTGGTTATCTGTAGCTATCAGTGGGTGTTTACAACATTAGGTTCTAATTGGCTGAACATGGAGAGACTTTCCGGGAGCACAACTCCAGAACCCTTTCTTAAACTGAGTCCTCAGAGCAGTTGATCACTGTTGGGTCTCTGAGCTGCACCCTGGAGACCTCCAGTGTTCCTCTCTCACTTAACTGCCTTGCGTATGAATTTTAGGATCCTAATTTAGGAATACTGTATTGTACAATGGGTAAGAAACATCTCTTTTTTAGATACCGAGGTGTCTGTTAGGTGGTCTGTGTATGCTCCTGAAGGCTTCATTTATAGGTTTCAAAGTGCATTACTGTACAGAAAGAAGGAACACTTGCAAAGATTTACTAAGAAAGAAATTTTCCCTTTGCAAAGCTACAGCTTTACAAAACTCCTTTCCATTTTTGTTTTAGTGGAAAATATTCAATTTTTTCTTTAAAATTAAAGAGCATCAATCACTATGTAATATATACTATTAAGACAAAGCTGATGTACTGTGTAGAGAAACTCACTTTTGTTCTTTTACTGCAGATTTTGAATATCCTGAAACAAGATAAGGCCTTTGGATTACACATATCTCACATGCGACAAGTTCTTTGACCAGTCAGTTTTCTTAACATAAAGTGATAGCTTGGATTTATACAATGAAGGCTGTAGCAGCATTTGTGGGCTGGCTGTGTTGCCTCTCCTATTGCTCCTCTCCTTCATTCTAATTCCAGACCCTTTAGTATGCAGTGCAATGCATTCATTTAAATTCAGTATTTGATCATGGTTAGAATACAGGAGAGGTTCAGTGACGCTCATTATCAGAGGCCATAGGATGCACACAGTCCCCTGCTAACTCCTTACCCTTCCAGTCCCCGGCCTTAGGTGGGGGCTGCCCCGAAGATCTGTCGATCCCAGCTCATTGCTAAGGCCTGAGCAATTCCTGGCCTAAAGCTCTCTCCTTTTAAATTTACTGCCAGGGTCTGAACGTTTTTTGCCCTTGGGCTCCATTCTTTCAGACTGATCATCAGGGTTTGAGTGAATGTTGCCTCTGGGTTGTCTCTTTTCAGTTTCAGTTTCAGCGATGGAGCTCTTGCTGCCCTCAGATTTTCAACTTTCAGTTTCAGCATTATGGTTTAAAGACCTACTGGCTTTAACACACTTTCCATTTTAATATTTTTTTGTGTCACACTTCAGTTAGACACAGTTGCGTTGCTGCCATTGGTGACACGTCCCTTTATACAGTTTGCAATATTCATTGAGTTGGTTTGATCAGGAATTTTTTGATTGTTTCCACTTCTATGCTGTTTTGGGTTGTAACGTGGTAAGACAGTATTACATTTAAAGGAGGCTCTGAATTTCCAAGCATTGATAGAATGTGTGGAAATGTCTCTGATGTTGTCTTTATAATTTATATGCAGTTCCACACAGCACTGCTCACTTCTCATATGTTGCTTTGAGTGTGCTTGTCTGATTTATCCTAGAGATTTTCCAGACAAAAAGAGTTCTTTTCTTCCACCATCTCCTTGTCCTTCAAAATTTCATGCATGCTGTACTTCCATCAAGGCCAAGGTAAGATTACGTGTGACTGCTTCAGAGAACCACAGAATCACAATGCGGATGAATGGGAAAGGCGTCTCTGGAGACCGCCTCGTCCAGCACCCTGCTCAGAGCAGGGTCACCTGCAGCACGTTGTTCAGGCTGTGGCCAGTTATGTTTTGAATATCTACAAGGATAAAGACTCTGTAGACCTTCTGGGGAACTTTTTCAGTGTTAGACCACCATTAACAGTAAAAAAGTGGTTTTTTAGGTTTAAAGGAATTTGTTGGATTTGATTTTGTGTCCACTGCCTCTTATCCTTTCACTAGACTTTATAGCATATTTTTTTATGTTCAAAACACAGATAGTTCAGTCCATTGCATCTGCTATGTTCAGTTGCAACATGCAGAGAGACTACAAAAGATATACTGTGCTAAAGCCTTTCCTTGTTAGAGATGCACAAGCTTCATACTAAACCACACCAAAACACTCTCTCAGAGATAAACTAGTGTAAAAATGAATATGGACACATCCAACCTTTTCAGAAGGAGGGTTTTTTGGTTAGTTGGTTGTTTTTTCCCCCAGAAGTAATTTACATGTCTGAGTGCTTGGCGTTCAGAATGTAAAGGTATTTGTCTTTGTTCCCCTCAACAAAGAGCTGCTATTTAGACCCTTGAACGCAGGTATATATATCATCAGTCAACTTAACTCAGGCCCTGAGTATCATAACTATCAACACAAGTTACAAGAAGCCCACTGAAAGTTAGATGGGCAGATTTACCAAGTCATTAAAGATGTAAATAGGATCCTAAACCATATTCTAGAAATTCTTATCACTTGCATAGCTTTGATTCTTCCAGCTGAGTTTCAGTAGCTATAAGGACTGCATGAGGCCAAGACCAGAGGTTCAGAATCCAGTGCAGGGTCCAGAGCATGAGTCTTTATTATTTGAAATGGATGTATCTGTATTGTGTGAGCCAAACACGTAACAGTCTTTTAGACTGTTCCTGCTAAGTTTTTTAATATCCACTGATAGCTTCCTACAGGAGACAAGCTCTAGAGTGTACCTGGCCGTCTCCAAAATGCATCTTTCCATCTCCCTTTACACCTGTTTGACATAGAAGTATCCCAAACTCTTTAAACCTAATACTACCTTCACTTCTACTCTACAATAACAGAAGGGTTGTTTCTTATCAGTTTAAGACCACTTCTAGCAGTCCCTTGGTGCATTAATCATAGAATCATAGAATTGTAGAATCATTTGGGTTGGAAAGGACCTTAAAGATCATCTAGTTCCAACCCCCTGCCATGGGCAGGGACACCTTTCACTAGACCAGGTTGCTCAAAGCCACATCCAGCCTGGCCTTGAACACTTCCAGGGATGGGGCATCCACAGCTTCTCTGGGCAACCTGTTCCAGTGCCTCACCACCCTCTCTGTGAAGAACTTCTTCCTGATATCCAGTCTAAACCTCCCCACTTTCAGTTTAAACCCGTTACCCCTTGTACTGTCACTACAGGCCCTTGTAAAAAGTCCCCTCCCAGCTTCCTTGTAGGCCGCTTGTAATGATTAAATTGGGGTCTGATGCTTTGATTTCCCTTTGTTGTAATCACTTTTTCATACTTCCATTGAAATAAGGAGGAGCAGGGCTTTTAACTTCCTGATCTGTTTAAAAAAATTAGTATATCTAGCCTTGCATGTACAAATTTTACTGTGGATCCTCTAGAAAGGCTGTGGGATGTGGGCATTTAGGAACCTAAGAGTCTTGACCAATCAGTAGGTACTAGAAAGTAAGTAGTCATCATCTGTTCCACAGTAAGTCTCCATGGAAATGATTTAATAATTGCCCATTAAAAGCTGAGTGTCATTGCTCTTTTATTATAGTAGGCTATGTCACATTACATCACATATTCTGTGGGCTGCTGTAGGACAAGGAAAGGCACGTGGAACATAACACTGAGCTGCTGAGGTGCAGTTATTTTTTACCTTACAGTAATCTGTAACAGTCTCTTTTCATCCTAGAAAACAGTATGTGTCTTGTATGTGTAGAAGGAAATATATCCCAAAGTCTTGTTTATCCTCATTTTTCAACAAGTGACTGTTGCAAACAGGAGTGACAGTGGCAAAACCGTGGAAAAAAAACAACCTTCAAGTATCCCGTAAATAAATAAATAGATAGATATATACATAGATACATAAATGTGTTTGCTGACATATTAAGCGTGGAATGTGATTTTCCTGATTGAGTACACAGCAAAATGCAAGTAATTTTTTTCCAAAAGTATGTTATATGAGAAATCTTGTGATACAAGGTCATATGAATCTCTTCCAAATTAAATTAAGACTTCTCTTTTGAGCAATGTTTAATCCCATTCGAAAGAACAGCTAGTGTGCATTCAGCAGCATAGTGTCATCAGTATATGAAAAGATAAATGTGAAAAGGTTTTGTTGATTTGTTTCATAGGTAAGCTAATTTTATAAAAGATGTTTGAAAAAGGAGGACATCTGAAATGCTAATGGGTATTTGAAAGTTTTATTTTGTCCTGGTCAGGATCTGGGATTTGAGAATTCCATGTGTTTAACCTTTATTCATTTATTTTCCACACCAGGGTATTCTTGAAACTTGTGTGTGTCAGACTAGGTTCTGTTTTTCCAGGACACTCTTTTATTATATTCTTTGAAAGTATCTTAAGTGACTGATGCCTCTTGGCTTTGACCTTTCATCGAAACCTCAGATCACTGTGCTAATTTGTGGTATTTTCTGTTTCTCAGATAGTCCTGTCCTAATGATCTCTATTCGGTCTTATTATCCAACCTTTTGAATTTAAACTCCTCTCAGCTAACATATTTTATATCTAGTTCATGCTAATAAAAAATGCTATTTTGAAGACATGTCGTGGACTCATGGTAAATTTTGGGCATCTAATATGGATTATCGGTGAACCTTTGTTTATCCGTCATCACAGAAGACATACAGTGGACCAAGTTACTCTGATACACTGCTATTACACCCATGATCAGATGGGTAATAGAATCCTTAATATCTTATCACTATTTAGATATGGCATACTTAAGCGTACCCTGTGATGGGATGGGATTCAATATTGTGAAGCAGTATATGGGGTTATAACTTCAGTTACGATTTTAATGTACTATTGCTCCAGTAAGAAATCTGCAAAATAATTGTTTTCTTGGTGCATAAACTTACAAAGGTGACAGTCAAAGCCAGTCAATAGCAACAATGTACTTTCTTGTAATCTATTATTTACTGTTAGTTTATACTTCTGAAAAATTAATCTTTTGATGCTTTTTAAAATTTAGTTTCATTCTTACAATAAAGTCGAACAAATTCGAAAATGCTACCTCTGTAGACTTCTTTGAATCACACTGGTAAGTTCAGCCATTCCATGATGAATTATAAGGTCTGACAGTCTGTTACGCATCTCGGGGAAATATTTACAAGTATTGTCTAGTAATAGTCCAAACTAAGAGTAAAATTCTATGTTTGGTTCGTCAACACAAAACCAGTATAATTCATTGTTCCAATTGGCATAAATAATGAGGGCTAAATTAAAATAAGAATCTCTAAGGAAGGTAATTTGAAGATCATTAATCTGTAATAGGGAGAAAGGTCTTAGAGTAGACACTAGTAGAGTTTCTAACAGAACTGTAAATGACTGCTACAATAAAATAAGCATTTTACCTGTACTCTTGTCTAATGTTTCAAAAATAATAGCACTGGGACCAATAATATGGAATGCACTTAGGACACACTAGAAAGGGACATATTTTACCTTGATTAATATGCAGTAGAAATTCATAATTTGGACTGGATAGCATACATTCTTCTTACCACAATGCTATGGTTCTATCAGAATCAATTAATTGATGTCATGTAAGAATCAGAAATGATGGATTAAAACACCATTACTGAATTTGAATGTATTATAGTTAGTAAAATTTTTCACTGATGATATTAAATCTCTCAAAATACAATGGCTGATTCAAGATTGAATAGGTGAATAACAGATCCCTAGAACACCAAAAAGTAAGTTTAAAATCTTGTTTTAGCTCAGGCTAAACCTCATCCACCCTGTCCTCATTGGCGGGCTCATACTGTGGCTTGAGTATCAAGTAAGCCAACAGGCATGGTCAGTGCAGAAAAACTGGGGCAAGAGCCATCAGTGTGATGTTGATCAGAGGCATAACTACCCAAAGCAGTACAGATATCGCTGGATATTACATCTTTGCCTTAGAAAGATGAAATCTTTCCTTTTTTTTGAATGCCATATAATTTCACTCCATTCTTCTCAAATAGTTAAGGCTTTTTACTGTTGTAAATGATAATAGAACATGACTTAACTGCAGTCAGAAACAGGATCATAGGTTTACTTCTGCACCATCTCCAAACTGAAAAAGCTATTTTATTTTTTATAAAAGCAATCTTTTTTTTAGGAATATGTACTGGAACAAAGCATAGGCTCTTCTCTAGCAAAGGGAGCTGGAGGTAAAAAGAGTAAATTTTGGTTACACACACACAGAGATCTAGGAGTGAACTTCTGCATAATAAGTAAACAATATGAAAACCAAATACATTCTTTACTCAACACCGTATTAGAAAACAGCAGTCTCTCTAAGGATTAGCACAATAGAATCCTTGTGTGTTATATTTACAAATGCTGCCTGTGATGGTAAAGTAATAGGAAACTGAGCGAAAGACAAGTCCTGAATTAAAAGGTCATTTAATTGTGGCCATTTACTGCATGAGACCAGAGTATAAAGCTCAAGTCATAAACACATGGACTCAAAACCAGTTGGTCTACTTTGTTTCAAGGTGGTATTGATTTTACATCATAGCAATTCTGTTTTGTCTAACACTTGCAAGAAAAAGATAAACTGTGTATTTTTATCATTTTTAGGAACACCCAACATATTTCTTGCTATATTAAGATCAAACTTTTCAATTACATAGTAATATATCTAGAGAAAAAAGAAATAAATAAGACATGCACAGTGTGAATGTCTTCATCTAATCTGGTAATCCTAGACCTCTCCTATATGTGTATCTAGAACATCATCAATCTCGCCTTAAGGTATTGAAAACAAATTTTTTTAATTGTGTCCTAAAACTGACTGGTTTTTCTGTTGTCTATAGAGGAAGCCTAGGGTGAACTGCATAGATACAGATGAATAAGGTTAAATGTATGCAGTTAGGTGAGATGAATATCCACATTCCTTGTATGAAGTGCTTGTTAAAAGACTTTTAGATAAAAATACTGTAAATTAAAATATCTCTGTTGACCAGAATAAAGCAAAGCTGTGAGTTGCACAAATCAAGAAGGAAGGGAAGTTTTGATTTTTCACCAAATGATGAAAATTTTCACAATCCTTAGGTGACCATAGACAAATAACCTGAAAGGGTAGCAGGACACATTTTTAGCATCTAGTCATCTTAAACAGAAGTTGGAATGATTAGGAAGTGCAAGCATGGATATTTAAGATTAGAGGTGAACTGGAATTGAGATAAATTCCTAACTAGATCATTCCCTTTCCGACCTTACCAGGAGACTTCGGAAGGGGAGGCAAGGATTTTTGTTGTGTTTTTCCTAATCCACCACTAGCTTGAGCTGATTCTCTCATTTCTGTGCTGAATGTACACTGCCATTCTCAGAGAGCAGATTTGCCACACTGTATATTAAATATACCAGACATCTTTCTCTCCTCCCCATGAAAAGTGTATAAAACTTTCTTCCCCTGCCATGCCTTCATCTGCAAAATAGACCATTATTTTTGTCTTTTACCTCCTTCTACCATAGGTGTTTATGGTGTAATGCCTCTGGGAGAGGCTTTGCTATATATTAATCTCATTCCACTGTAAATTGTTCTTTGAGGTGATGGTCTCTGTATTGAACTAGGAAAAAATAATGCTTATCTTCTGAAAATGTTGAGGATTAAAGAAACCATTTGAGTGCTAACCTGAAATGATTAGTCAAAACAAAAGACATGAATAAAAATAAAAATGATGTTTCAATAATTTTTTTTAATTCAACTTTAATAGAAAATATTATGACCTAAAATTTTAGAATGTGCTTTACCATACGTGAGTTTTGAAACAAAAAAAACATTCTGAAAGAAGAAAGTGCTTAATTTTATCAATAAAATGATAAAGATATGCTTCTTGGACTGTTACCTTTTTAAAAATTCAGTTTTCAAGGCAATTTATTAATATCTCATCACAAAGGATTTATTTTCATAATTAATAAGTTCTTGAGGAAAAAATGAAATTAACTTTTCAGTTCTAAGATTAAATAACATAGGTGACCATGGTAGGATTATATCACTGTATATCAATATTAATGTAAGAATGGCATAATAAACTTCTGGTATATCTTCCTGTCTATCTAACTATGAAGTCTCACCCAAAAATTTCTTTTCCACTTCTGTCTCCATGATCTCTTATCTGTGAAAGTGACAGAAGCACTACTTTTTCCTTCTTATTCTAGTTAAACTTTTTCTTTCTGAAAAACACTTACATATTCTCCTACACCAAGTTTAGCATCATAGACAACTTACTGTTCAAAAATACGATTCCTGGTAATGTCATGCTGAAATGTGAACACCTCAAAACTATCTGCTTTGACTAGATAGCCCCTCAGGTATTTAGAGTTAACTTCTGACAGTTCTGGGTTATGAATAATTCACATTTTGAACAGCATCTTCAGTAACACATCAATAAACTGAAGAAATTTAAGTTTCCCCTGAACTTTCTTGAAAATCCTTCATTCTTTATGGCAATTGAGCGACCTCGGAAATATGCATATGTATATAGTTACATATTTTTGTTGCTTATGTGTATGCATATATGTGTATCATTAAAAAATGAAGATTTTGGTAGTCTTTGCCAGATGGTGCAGCCTTGGAGAAAGATATTTGTAAAACATGCTTGATTTAATGTGCATGTTTCAAAATGTTAATATGCATTCTTTGCAGACTAGAAAGAAGTCAAGATTTAACCACCCAATTCTTGTGATAAAATTTTTCAATGAATGATCAGCAATTTTTTACTAATTGTTAATATAACTGGAAGGAATATATATACTAGATTATAATGTGGACTACTGAAATCTCACTAAGTCAAGCAGCATAACAACAAGAAAAAAGGTTAAGATCTGCCATGAGGAAAATGGATACTGCTAATTATTTTTTATTTAACACAACTAAGCTTGTTAATATTTCATATACCTGCTGTATATAGACCTAAAGCTTTTCCTTATGCCAAACTTGTCTGGTTTAGATACCATAAGAAATTCAGCAAACATTCTCCTCTCAGGGTGGTGTATGACGGAGGCACCTCATGGCTATTCCTAAAATCACAGAATTGTGGGAATCGGCCAATTCAGGGCTCTGTCAATTGCTGATAGATTTTCTTTTATTGATGTGCCTTTTCTCACTACACTCAATTGTGTTGTTTTGCTCTGAGTTTTTTTGCAGGAAAAGCTTAGTCAGGCAGAGAGAAGTATAGAAAGATGTTTATATACTCAGAACCCTGTGTTACGTATGCAAAAAAAGCTGGTGTTTGTATTTTGACACAAAACACTGCCACAGCTCAAAGTTCTTTGCAAGTCATTGCTGACCTTTCTCTGTGTGGATTGTATCTGGCCTGGAGATGGAGGATGCATCTACAGCAGCATTCATTCAAATCAAGAGTGCACTTTTGAACTGAATCTCCTTATCATCCCCTCTAACTCTGATTGGTTCACACCCCAGAGCAGGCTTGGAGAATATGAACTGTGTTCCTCTTGGATGAACTAAACTTTTGCTTCAGGAGCACACCTAATGCAGTGTAACAGCTGGTAGGCATTCATGAATATGGATTTTCTCCCATATGTAACCTAATTTGTAAGAGGCTTTTAAAATTTCTTTCAAACAGTGTCTGGGGATTTGTGATTTGTTATGCAGAGGGCAATACAAAAGCCGCACCTTAACTAGAAGTTATGTTGCTGCTACCTACTAGTTTGCCTCCATTTTTTAATCCAGTGTAGTCATCTTCACTAAGAAGGGAAAATTCTCCAAGAATTGCTTAAAATAAGCGTCCTCTTGGCCAGTTATTTTAAGCCACTGGTGATGGTGTTTTCCTTGGGTCCTTATCCTTCCTCATATGCTTATGCGTTTCTCCAGTATGCATGTAATCTCACTGATTAATATCTTAAGACCATGTCACTTTGTTCAAGAGCAACACAATGTGTCACTTTGTCAAATCCTTTACATTTTTTTTACATTTAAAAGAATCACAGAAGTCATGCTGTGAACTCAGTCATATAATGAATTTTCTGGAAGCTCTACCAAGATTAGCGGTATTTGGAATTTTAATTATATGGAAAAATGTGACATTTTGATACGAGATCAAGTTCTTCACCAAAATGAAAAAAGATTTTTCCACAACTTCTTTCTAATACAGAATTTTTGATTTTTTTTTTTATATTTCAGTACAGTCAACTATTCTGGCTTAGTATCAGCACACATTCTAGTATTTATGTAATCTGTATAATATTGTAACATATAATCACAAGAAAAGTAATACATTGCTTTAGAAATTGAAATGCTGCAAAACAATAAAAATGAAATGTAATTGTTAATCAAACAATGTTTTTCAGTGTTTGAAGAACAAACCAGAAAACCTTAAATGATTCTTTTTAACTTTTCCCCAGATTAAAACTGTATTAAAATCAACATTATTCAATTTAATTTTTAACATTACTATGTTTTGAAACAAAGCAGTTCCACTGAGATTTTTTCAGCCATCTGTATTTGAGAGCAAAACTAACAACACTGAGAAAAGGGGTATTATTTTCTGATTTATGACATATATTTGAATTAATTCATTTACCCATAAACAAATCTTACATTTATAGCGTAGCCTTGGGTATCCTACAGGATCAGTTACCTTAACGGTTTCTTGTTATCAGTTATTAGTAATAACTTTGTACATTATTATGAAATTACAAGCTATATCCACAGTTGGTGGGCACTTAAAAAACAAAAAAAGGGCAGAGTTTCCTCATCCCTGATAAAATTTTTAAGGGTTAATTTAGCTGTAGTATCTTGATTGGAATATCATGGAAACACAGGTACTTTGTGAATGAAAACCAAGATCTGTTTGACATGCACAGATGGAATGCAACCAGCTGTGCATTTTAGAAGATCAGGAAGTCTTTTATGCTCTAATACTGTTCTTTACCCTTATAAACCTTTGTCTTTTGTGTTTTTCTGTAGCAGTATTTTCTCTGCATTCTCAGGAGAGAGTTCTCTCTTTTATTTTATTCCTCTATTCTACAGACCCAGTAATATTTTTTATTTTTATTAACAGATGTTGCAGGTAAGAATTGAATGGTACCTAGGAAGGTACAGAGCTCCTAGTAATTTACTTTTGTTTCACACTCAGGAGACTTGAGCATGAGTATCAATAGTTTTTAATGTACGAAACCAAGAGCTTGGATTTTACTTCACTTTGAGTATCTGTGGTGTGCCTAAGGGTATACGTTAACATTTTTAGAGAGACCAAGATGATCTCTAAAAAATGCAGGTTGCCTTTTTAGAATTCAAATGTTTCAACTCAACAAAGGGTATGGAATTGTAACAGAAAGTTGCATGACAATGCACCGTGGACATGATCCATATCCCACTGAAGCTAGAAGGAGACTTGTCATTGGCTTCACTGGAAACTGGAGCTGGTCTTATCACTGATCCACAAGCCGGAGGATTGTACAAGCATTTTGATACCAATGCTAATTCATTTGATGCCAAGTTGGTTTTCATGTTAATGAAAATATGCTGATGGTGCCATATCTGCAGATAGTTCAGTATCCATTTATTTATGAAAAAGGCTATGATTCTGAAACCTCCAGACCTTCTGTTTGTGTTGCCAGTCTGAAGAAATAATCTGTAGTAATCCTGCATAAATTCTTGCATTCATTGGAATTTACACAACAGCCTTTTCTGAGGATTTAGACTCCTACAAAAACTGCAGTTTCATTGCATAGACCACTTTCCCCTTTTTTGTTTTAGAAGAGAGAGTCCACTTCTGATACACCTTGCTTCTAGTATCACATGGTATCAGCGCTAGTAGATTCAATAATAGTAGGTCTAGTATGCTCTATATTAAACTACTAGTTTGTGTACATGGAATCACAACACAGCAGATTTGCCAAGTTGTTTGAAAATCAGAATTAGATTACTACTAAATGAAGTTGTCTGCTGTACAAAGTGGTGTAAGCTCTAATGCCTACATCAAGAGCTGTCTGGAGTCTAACCCTGCTACTGAATTCCAAGATAATGAACCTCTGCTGGAGCTGGAGCTCAGGTGAGCAGTCTTTGAGGTTGATGGAGAAGAGGGGTGGTGCAATGCTTCACCCCACCTGGATTTCATGGAATCTAACACTGCTGCCTTAAGATTACTTGGAAAATTTCTTTTTCACATGAAAATTTCATGTTCATTTCAAGAGAACATGATTTGGCTTTTCTTTCCTTCACTTTCTGCTGGTGGCTGTGAAAACACATAACATATATGTATGCTGGTTTTTTTTAGGTGGGATAAGAGAAAAGTACATAGACAGAAAACAGCACTGAATTCTATCTTATGTCATTAACAAATATCCAATGACCAAATTACAGATGGAAAAAATACAGAGTCATAGAATTGTTTTTGTTTGAAAAGACCTTTAAGATCATTGAGTCCAACTGTCATCGGATGGTTGCTACCTACATTTTTTTGTAATGCTTTTATAATATTAATGAATGGACTTGTATATTTTTGCTATTCATATTGAATGGAAGGAAAAAAAAAAAGCTGTCCTGTCAAGAAAATAAATCCCTCCAATGCCCATAATGTTCTTCACCCCTTTAGTGTTTCTCATGAAGTGTAATGCTCTAGAATTAACTGTGGAACAATAAACACAGTAATGTAACTGAAGGGTACCGTATTTCTGTATGTCCTCATATTAAAAAAAGGATCGTAGGACAATTAAGTCCGGAAGGGGCCTCTGGTTGTCACCTATTCCAACTTCCATGTAGCTATATTTCAGGGTCATTATTTTCACCATCATCATCACTAGTTTCCATATCATTAATATATGAAAAATCCCATCTTTTGGCTGCTTCTGATGCACCCTAAGAAAAGCATAGCCAGCAACACTTGAATATATTTTGGGTGTGGAGTACATGATCACATGTGTTTTGTTATGCTGCACTGAGAAAGAAAGCATTTGAACATTTGCTTCAGATTTTGAATCAGAGAAAAATCCAAACTTGACTATGAATTGCAATAAGCTGACCAGTTATTCTTCCAGTCTGTCAAAATAAAACCAATGTCAAAAAACAAAAAGCAGAGAGTCTGAACACTTGGACACAACTTGAATTCTCTATTAGAAATTTCTACTACTAAGTGATTCTTCTCTTAGACCTTCATACAGGATAGTTAGGAAATGTAGAAGATGAGGTAAAAATTCAAGATATATTCTAAAAAATTGTGCTTTATATGAGACCACTTACAGATAGTCCAGTGATTATTATACTTCTTGATCAGGGATATCTATTATAAAGGAAGGGAGATGTTCTTAACCAAATGCAAGTACTTTTTGAATCCTTGCTCTTTAGCAGAAATGTTTCCAGTTAAAATTTTTCAGATGTTACAGTTCTCTCCATTTTCTTTCATTCCCGAGTGAGCACAATTCCATTTACTTTGTAAAATCCTGTTGCTGTCATGGATTATGTCAGCTTTAACCTTTATTGCACATTTTTGGTTATAAGTTTTCATGAATGGAATAGAAAACAAAAGAGGGAGAACATCTCTGAGTAAGTGTGGAAGCAGCCTAGTTATTAAAATTGTTCCTTCTGTTCTGGTGAAGTCTCACTTTATTATGTTTTTCTCTTATTACATTCTATATTTATATTCTTTAATGGCATTTTCCAGCAGACAAGTTTTTATTTCTCAAATTTTAGCTTGCATGGAAGGAATTTTAAACGTGGTCATTTTTTCTTTTTTTTTTTTCATGGTGAGTTTGTCTTCATGGTCATGATTAGGAATATTAAAGATGTGTGACTGCAGGCTTTAGCATTACTGACATGTATTGTGAATTTCTAACGAAGTACAGATGAAACTTGTACAGTGGCACTTAATGTGGCAGTCCTTTTGACATATGTCTTACAAGCACAGATAAGTGCCTGTAAAATGTAATTCAGACATAACTACAAGCATTTTGCAATTTTAAGACTATAAATCTTAGATCTGTATACACTTCTATGGATTAAAAATGCTTTTAGCAATTGCAATTAATTGAAATCCTTAAGTTATGTAAGTTTTATCACAGAAAACTAGTCTGTCTCTTATGGTTGTTGAGAGTATGCACAAATCTGATTAACTGACACCTTTCTTGAACTGCGGTTGTTTATTAAAATAGTTTTATTGATAGAAAAATGCAGCTATTTCTGAAAACAGCCAAGAGGTCTATCTAGCTTTAATGGTGAAAAGCAATCATAAAGAAACTCAATTTTTATTGCATTTTAGATTCCTTTTTCAGATTACTTAAACTTTGAAATATTTTATATTAATTTAGTTACCTCCCTGTTTTCCTGAACATACAAAGAGGATCCGTTTGCAATTTTGTTAAAGTACTGGAATGAGAGTAAGAAATCACAGTGAATCACTGAACTTTCTTTTAACTCCAGAAAATCCACTCTCCATTTCTGTGTTTTTCCACATATGAAAATAAATCCAGGATTCACTCTTCATCTCCAGTGTATCAGAGAAGGCCATCATATAATATAAGTGAAATTATTCTGCACTAGATGACAGCATCAATATAATTTAGAAATATTTTTAAAGTAGGAATGACATTAAAGAGTGCACTGAGGAATTTAATTCCTTTTTCAACAAATGTTACACAATGATGCTAGAAGAGAAGGATTTTCTACCAAGAAAAAAACAAAACCAACCAACCAAACCAACCAACCAACCAAACAAACAAAATCCCCCCCAAAAACCACCACCATATTAGAACCTAATAGCTAGAATGTATCTTAATTGATATAAATAAGAAATAACAATTTTTTTATTTACTGCATTTTTTAGATTTTACCTCACGTAAGTAGTGCAAGGCTGTTTTCAGTAGGAAGCAGCATATTTCAATATGCAGCAATAGCTGTTTCTCTAAAACTGACTCTGCTGATGACCTGGTGTCTACACTCTGGCCATTCTGGGGTGTGTTACTTTGGACTAGATGTAATGCAGTCCTATGAACTGAGTACCAGCTAGTGGCTGTAGTGCCTCAGGGTCACTCCTGAAATTTATCTCCTAATTTTCTTTCATTTAAAAAAAAAAATCCAATTTTGAAACTCTAAGGTCACTAAACAATGCGTACCAAATCCAGATAAATTGGAACAATCAAGAGCTTGGCTTCAAAATTGCATTCTGATCCAAATTAGGATGCTAAGGTAGGTGCAGTCCAATTTTCACATAATCTGCAAAGCATTTGATCTGATTTGAAAGCTTTAGGAGTTAGAGAGAAAAATGGGATAGATGGAGTAAAAGTGACCAAGCAGCATTGGTACCTTCCATTCTAAGCCTCCTCCCCCATAGAGAAAGTATCTGCTTGATATGAACATCTTCAGGTAATGTTCTTTGGTCTGTGTAAGGCAAGAGTTCAGCTGATGCTATATTTGCTTTCTGGCTCTGAAACCTGAAAATGTCATTCATGTGAATAGTTCCTTTGAGTATGATCAGAATACTCAGATGGGGAAAGCTGCTGCCATGCTGAAGTGTTTGCAGGATCAAGACATAGATAATAATTGTAAAGAATGATGTCTTCACAGTAGCCATACATGTCTGAAATACTCTTTATCATTACTGCCATTGTAATATCCATACAGGGAATTATCAGAACAACCTGGAAGGCTTAATTTGAATTATCATTGGGTGAATTGGTAAATAAAAGCAGAGTAATATGAAAGTAGGTTTAAAATCCGCAGAAATTAAGTAATTCCTTCCACTTTAATTGAGATATTCGTATGTGACTGATGTACACAAGTGTGGAATGTATTTAAAATTTCACTTTAATATTTCTACTACTTTTTAGGAGTTCTGTTTTCTTATAAAAAATAAGTATCCAATGCGCTTTAGGAATGGAGTTGTATTGACAGCATACCACTGACACATAAACTTAAAATACAGAGGTGGAAGAGGTGGATACCAGAACAGATTGGAAAGAGTTGTGACTAGCAGATAACTAACTGTTCAGAAATATGAACAAATTTACATTTTCACAGTCTGAAGGAGGTAGCTAGAAGATATAGAACAGCATAGAATAGAATAGAATAGAATAGAATAGAATAGAATAGAATAGAATAGAATAGAATAGAATAGAATAGAATAGAATAGAATAGTTCAGTTGGAAGGGGTCTATAGTGATCAACTAGCCCAACTCTTTACAGGACCTAAAACAGGAAAGCTATAAATGGTAAGAACTAAGGACAGATAATTTTTGGACAAATGAAAATCTACATACTAGAAAGATTGTAATGCTTGGATGCAAAGTATACATCTGTATAATTTGAAATACAAAGTGCAAGTCATACAATGGCAGTTCCTTGGCTTAGCAGTAGGGATGCTAATAATAATCTTACAAAGGTGTGCCAAAGGAGTAGAGATTGGTTCTGTAGTACATTCCTGGTCTTCAGCTAAATGCAGTAGAGCAAAATAAATGAAGATTAAAAGTGTCACTGGCAAATATAATAGCAGGGGTTCAGACCAGCTGTGACAAATCTAAGTACAAAAAAGGTGTTGCAGAGAAGGTGATGTAAAACTGAAACACAAATGTCAAAAATCTGAAGATTAGGAGATATTGTCAGAGTAGATGTGAGGTTTGCAGAAAGTGAGAAGATGAGATGGGCCTGCAGGGAGTGAGGACAGGAGCAGGATCCTGCTGTGCTGCTGTGCAAAGAGAAATGGTCAGGGGAACACATCAAACACGTTCAAGGAGGAGGTCAAAACGAGGAAGGAAGAGCAAATGGTTATATTAAAGCTGAGGACATACAATTGTATACTCAACAGTGTCAAAATAAGCAGAGATTAAAAAAAAATGATTGTGTGGACCCGTGAATTATCCATGTGGGGTGAAATGTTAGTCTGTATGTCAGAGAACCTTAGTAAGTGACCTGAATGAGGTGTGTATAAGCATTGCTTGTATTTATCTGAATTCTTCCAGCACTAAATACAGGCTTTTTTCCTACATCTTCCTCATCTCTTGCCCAGAAAGCTCTTTATATAATTCTAGCTTGTTTAAAACTGTTGCTTATAGAAGCCACATCTCTGCAGCGTTCCAGTTTTGCATCTGCAGCTGTGCAATATGGAAAGTGGGTGAGCTTCCTGCAGTTTTAGCTAGGAGAGTGAGGGCAGAAAATCAAGCCAAATTGCAGGGTCTGGAGCATTTGCCCTGTGAGGAGATGCTGGGGGAGCTGGATTTGTTCAGCCTGGAGCAGAGATGGCTTCAGAGGTGACATAACAGCACCCACCGGTGCCTAAGCAGCCATCAGTGATTACTGAGGAGATGGAGCTGGGCTCTTCTCAGCTGTTAGGGCAGGAGGACAAGAGCCATCGAACATTAATAGAAATCTGGGAGGCATACTGAACCTATAAGGAGAACCTTTTTCCCCAAGAGGGCACTCAGGCAGTGGCACAGGTTGCCCAGACAGAGTGAAGTCTCTGTTCTTGCAGGTTTTTCAAAATGTGGCTGGATGATGCCAAGAACAACCTGGTCAGATCTCAGGGGAGACCCTGCACTGAGTAGGAAGTTGGACTGGAGATCTCCCGAAGATCTTCTGAAGATCTCAAGATCTTTTTTTTATGAAACAGGATAGTTGTTTCCCACCCAGCCCTTAGGTGACTATGAGCACTATAAATGTGACTATTAGAACTAGTAAATACGGATTCAGTAAAATTGACTTAATGTTCTTTGAGAATAAGACATTAATGTAACTCTACTTTAAGACATATAAAAATTATCCTTAATTTACATAATATGTTAAAAGAAATTGCATAAATTTACATTAACTTTCAGTTGGTTTAGTGCAAATTCATTTCTTTCTACCAATAATACCAGGTAGTTTAGTGGAACATATCAGACTGTGAAACAAAAAATGTAATTAAAGCATCTTGGTATAAAGTAAAGCACATTGGTTTTGAAAAATAATTTGGTGAAAGCTTTTGAAATTAGCAAAAAACTGTTGCTTTAAATGAAAAGCTGTTAATTTCCATGCAAATATGTTGCTTATTATACACATGGTCTGATTTCAGTGGCAGTGATGCGTATTCAGTGAAGGTATATAAAGTGTCTATTTCAGGCAAAAAAAACCCCAAATATTTCCTTTTTTTAGTAAAAATTTAAGAAAAATGTTTAAAACTTAATTTTTTTTTACTGTAGTTGGTTGAAATCCTACAATAAAATGGCATTCTGTTGGAAAACACAGTCTGTGAGAAATGAAAACATTTTTTGCAAATGTATCATTTTAACTGAAAATTCAAAATTAAAAAAATAATTTAACTCATTACAACATATTGTTCATTTCCATTAGTTGCTCCTAACTTTTTATATTATGTTTGCATTAAAAAAGGGTATTCAAAATAAACTGAATGTATCTTTTAGTATTTACAAAATACATATGTAATAGCAAATGTATGATTGAATAAGAAAAATGCAGTTAAAATAGAAGTTTTATTTCCTTTAAAATAGGGTTCGTTGATTTGACATATATTCTGAATTCTTGTAATATTAAATGAGGATTAATTTCTCTAAGGACTGTGGATTTGGATAGGTTAAAAATGTTAGAGCATCAAACTGGATGGTTTGAAACCATTCCCAGAACAGATGATTCATAGACCAACTGGTGAACCCCAAATCCTATAGACCATATGGTTTTATTTTCTTTCTCCTTTTCTGGTAATGCAACAAAAGTTCTCAGGGGATATCTGATGTATAACATCAGATGGGAAATGACCAGAGATACTGTACTCACTAAGAGAGAATTCTCAGCGACTCTGAAGTATGGGAATAGACAAAACCCCATGCTGGATTATGGGTACATGATTACTGTTTAATGTAATACTCTTATTGTTTTAAAATATTCTAATAGTCCATTCCACAGGCATCTGTGAAATGAAAGGTAGAAATGGTTGCTCCATATTAGATGATCTTTATGGATTCTGAATGAACATCAGTGACTGAAGCCATAATATTTAAGATGTACAGATAACTTCAATAATTTAACTGCTTTTAAGGTACACAATGAAAGAAGATTCAGAGCATTGTTTGAAAGGTATTACTGGCTGTATACAAACCATTTAAAAATGGAAATTAGAAGCTTCATTGTATTGCTTCAATCTCACAGTATTATAACCTAAGCAGTCTATAGTTCTTAAACAGAAACTGAGAATGGGCTATAATACGATTGTTGGAGCGGTGAGATGTGTCCTGCAACATCAGATTGGAGAATTCAGTTTTGAGGATGATGGTGTGTAGAGTGTAAGTGGTAGAGGAAGAGCAGAAAATGGAGTATGGAAACATCAAGCCCAGTCCTTCCAGGGATGTTGACACTGCCACCGTCATTTGAATCCAGCTTGCAAGGTACACTAGCCTTCCCACAAATGATCCTGGATATTGATTTGTGACTGCACTTCTGTAATTTCAAAGATACTAATATCATAGAATCATTGCATAGAATCATACAACAATTTAGGTTAGCAGAGACCTTTGGAGATGATCCTGTCCAAACCAAACTGAAAGCTGGGATGTCTTCCCACTGTGCTGTGAGACTATGTGTTCCTCCTTACCTTTTATCAGGGCCTTAAATCTACCTTATAAATGCACAGCTGCAAAGTGGGGAAAGAGGTTTCCTCTTGTCACCAAACTTGCAAGCTTCTGGCTTTCCCATTCCTGGAATTCTGCATCCTCTACTTATTCAGGTGCAGGTTCTACCTGCTCCTCCTTCCACACAATGTAGGGTTTAGGTTCTGCCAAAGGACACATCGATCCCATGTCAATCTCTTCTTGATGGTGTGCAGTCTTTTCACCTTCTCCTTAGCTCTTTCAGCTGGTAACTCAGTGTTTACACCAGAGCACATCTCCCACAGGCGAGGCTGCTTTTGCCCCAGCCTCTGGGTGTTGTACCAGGCACTGTGGACTTGGAGGATGTGCTGGGAGCCATCACTCAAACTGGGCCTGCAAAGTTGCCCCTGATGTGTCCCTGCTGGTGTTGAACCCACTGTGGCAGTCCCATGCAAGCTCTGGGCAGTCTACCTTCTCTTCTGCTCCAACTGCTGGTCCCACCTTGCCATCCTTGTTCACTGCAATACCTGGTTCCTCTTGCTCCATATTATAAGGTGAATGGTCAAAGGTGAAAATACTGAAATGCAGTCAAAACATATTGTTGGCCAGAAGAGTATGTGTTCAAGGAACCAGAGAGATGCAGTAGGTACAAAAGTAGGAGCTGCTGCTATTGCCATTTGAGTCAATGATAGAGCTACTCCAGTCACTACTAATGCTGGCACCTAAAAAACTTTAAATTAGAATGTTTGAAAACCTGAGACATCACTAGAGGCAATTATTAAGTCTATAAGGAGGTCTCCTAAGTAAACCCAAGCTAGTGCCAGAAATACCAAATCCCATTTTTATTTGTATGATATAGATAAATATCTATATTTGTAACAGCAGATTGCACCAAAGACTAAATGACTTAACTATCTAAATCTCATATTGGGCATCTTTCCCTGAAGCTCTTTGGTAAAATGTGAGCATGTCTCCAAGCCCATAAGCATTCCCCAAAATGGGGAATTTGAACATTAAGTTTGAACACTGATACATTTGATCCAAAATTACTGCATGCAATAGATTCTGTGTAAACCTTGTAAACTCCTTGTAAAAAGAAGAAACAAGCAAAAAACCAAAAAAGAAGAGAAAGGAAGGATGTTCCTGTTCTCACAGCTTCTGCAAACTGTGAATGTGAGCATTCAGAAATATCTAAACATGTGTGTTAAGTTCAGCATTTTTCTTCTTTCTTTGATACTGAAGTTCTTTTTTTCACCTTCTGCTTTAAAAAAAAATTAAGGCATTGGTTTGTGTTTGATTTCTAACTTGTTTTGAAGCATCTAGTCTCTCCTTAGGGTAATATTTCTGCGCACTATACTTAATGTTAATCCTTCTAAAGAGAAATGGAACTTCTAGCTTTTTTCAATTCATCTTCAACACTAAACTGACGTACAGAGTTGACTTTTATTTTTACATTTTTTTTCAATATTTGTGTCATTGCACACAAATCAAGTAATTATTTTGTTAACTAGAACTTCAACAGTAACAGTACCTACATTTTTCTGTTCTCAGATCTTATGGGTGCATATTTTTCTGTTGGACTTTTCCAAAGAGTAGTTGCAGTGCTATGTAATATTATCTGTTCCTACTTGCTGATGTTGTTGTCCATTTTTTTTTTCTAGATCTAAGCAAGGATAGGAAGAAAAAAAAAGGCAAGATTTTTTTTTCTTTATTGATTTCCATAAAGAAAGTTATCCACAAACCCCAAAGATAAAAATTACCTTCTAATAACATGCTAACATCATTGTTAAGTGGAGCATGGAATAATCTGTAGGATATGTTTAATGTGAATTTGACAATGGATTTTATGATCTGCTCCTCCTCATGCTCCTCTGATGCATGATTGTAGACACTGCACTGCGTAGCTTTGAGTCCGAGCATAGTTTGATTTAAAAAACATGATAACAACACTGCGGTGTTGTCCAGATGAGAGACTGCTCCCACTCATTCAAACTTCAGGCTTCTGGGCCAGATTCCCTTGTTCAGATGATGAGCTATAGCAGTATCCCTACTCCCCACACACTATTCTCACTGAGCATGTTGTGTAGCTGCTGTTACATCACTTTGTCCATTGCCATCTGGACAAGTGGTAGGACAGCAAACAGTGTTGCCAAATCTGAAGAAAAGCTTTTTTAAACTTCACCACATCAATTGTTTTTCCTTCTACTCATTTTTTTTTTGTTTGGTTGGTATTTTTTTGTTTGGGTTTTTGTGGGGGGGGGGGGTTTGTCCTTTTTTTTTTTTTGTCTTCTGCTTCCCAAATGGGAAGAAAAAACTGTATGTCTGAAAGGTGTTTATGAGGACAGAGGGAGTTTTTCTTGTGTTTTCACAAGGCCAGACATGGTCTGCAGAAATGTGTACACTCCAACAGAAGCTTTGAAATTCATACTTCTTCTCCCAGACTGCAACATTTTAGCTCCCATCTGGTTTGCCTCCAGTAGCACTTCCTCTCAGACAAAGGTGAGTTGCTTCTCCTTTTTTACTGAGCTGAAGGTGAGCTGCTGGCTTTAAGTCTTTTAGGAAAACCACATAACTCTGAAAATTCTTTTGAAACCCTGGGTTACAAACATGGAAACACAGCAATCTATTAAGTGGCCATTAGAAATAAGGCTTATTGAACTTTCAGCTTGACCCAGATCTTGGCAGAGAGCAGAAGAGCATCTCTTCAGTGAACTCAGTGGTGCTGTGGTGATATTTCCAGCTGAAGATGCTTACTGTGGCTTTCTGTACTCATTACTCAGTCAGTGATCTTTGTGAAGAGCCCAAACACTAAATTAGTCATGTTTTTAATAGGTCAGCTCAAATACATTTTTCTCTTAGAAAGAAAATAACCTCGCTAATACACCAGATTTTCTACTTCTTTTTTTTTTTTCCTGTCAGGAGACCTCTCCATGAAATTTGTCTACAATTAAGTAACGACCAGAAAACATATGATGATAATTTTTAAGTTAGAACTTCACGATCTTGTAAATCCTAAACCAGATGCTGATAGTCTCAAATAAAATTTGAGCAAAGCTAATCCAAACTCACAGAATCCATCTTTCCCTGGATGCATATAAACTGCTAACATTTTGCATCTTGTCCCCCGATGTCACAAGCAAGATAATTTCAAATACCTCCTGATAAAGCAGAATTTGAACTGCTTCTCTGTTGTTAAAATTAAAAAGAAAATATATAATTTTGATTCAAAGACTGTGTCAGTGCTGAAGTCACTTTTTAAAAAGCCTGGTTTTGCTTGGAAATATCCTGGCATTGTACTGAACACCCTTTCTAAAAGATACTGAAGAGCGAGGGAGGGGAATATTACCCCTTCTGCTTAAATTCCTTTCCACAGCTCTAACAGAGAGCCAGTGTTGGCCAAGTTTGCCTTTCTTGTAGAAAAGAAGGCTTTTTCTGTAGACCATTCCCACAGCAGACAGAAGTAACCCTTTCAGTCTTATATTTTAGGGTGAAAATGACCCTATTTGTGCTGCTGCATATCAGCTGGTTCTCATGGTCATCCTGCATAAGACAAATGTGATGCAATTCCCAAACCATAGCATTATCAAAATAGCACTAATTTTTATGCTGAATTAAAAATCTTTAACTTGTATTATTGTAATCAAGGTTCAGTCAAGCCACATACTGGGCATGATGCAGGTTCTCCCAGCCCTAGTCTGTGCTTGACTGTTAATTTGAATTTTCTAATTGCATTCTTACGATCTTGCTTCCTGCCAGACTGCCAGCTACATAACATGTAGGAGGAAAGTTAGATGGGAAGGCTAATTATGAACTAAAGCAGTCAGGAGGGAGAGAGAGAGAGGGATTATTTTATTTTTTTAATCAATATTATATCTTGCACCACCCCCAGTAGATTGTGTCTTAATGAGATTCAGTCCTAATCAATGCACATCTAGCCAAATTAAAGGTCAGATCCTGCCTGTCTAGAGCATGTAAATCATGGGAAAGTCTTTGAGATGCCTTCTGTTCCTTTCCTTCTTTTCCGAAGTACCACAAAGGCCAAAAGGACCTAAGTTCCTCTACTAGAAGAGAAGAGGGTTTGGTTTTTTCCCGATTTCCTGCAACGTATCATTCAGAGAGGTGTAAGGAAGGCGAGCCATATTATGTCTTCCGATTTTACTATGGTTTGCTGACTACCATTTTATTCTTTTCTAGGTAACAATTCCATTTGATTTCTGCTCTTAGCCATGCTCCATGCATGTTGAACTTCTAACACAATTCAACACTAATCACACTGCCCTTATATTGTCATATATTGTTGCATAACCTCCTCTCTGCCCCAGAGCATGCAACATATATTTAGTATCATAATATAGAAGCAATATTTTATGGGTCACAACCCAGCCTTTGCTGTTTCTCAGACACTTTGAAAACATACACATACAAAAATATAGTTACATCAACAGGCCTCAGGAATAACATATGTGGGAGCAGTGTCTACCCAGGTCAAGTTCTATGCCGTGTAGATAGACCATCTGTTCTAGTGATGCAATCCTTAAAAGAATAATAAACACATTTTCCGTGCAAACTGGTTTACTCTGAGAATCTAATGATAGCTTACTTCAAGATCTATATTAACCGCAATATAGTAGTATTTCACAAGTTTTTTCTGGTTTAAAATTGCAGAAATGTTGAGTTGAACAGCATAATAAAAAATGAATTAATAGTACATACTGTATTTCTGGATTTACAATGCTTTTTTCTGTATGCTTTCTTCTGATTTATCATTATACACCATAACATGGTTGTATCAGGATCATTGTACTGGAAAGCTGCACAATTGGTCCTGATCTTTATAATGAGACTAAACCAGAGGTGGACACATGGAGTTACAAGTCATGAGACAGAGGGGTTTATGAGCTCTCCCAGCCTATGAATCTGTATAGAAAACGTGATCAGAAGCAAGAGAGGTTTATAGCTGAAAGCAAATGATAACGGGGACAAGAAGCAGAAGCAGGTGCCAGAAATCACAGTTAAGCAGCCAAGAGACAGAATAAAAGGAGAAGCCACAGTGGCACACAAAGTAGCCAAGAATAATGTAACAAGGGACTCATATATGCTGCTAAAGGATACTAATAAGTATTCCTGAAAAATATACTATTTCTGCTTGGTCTATCAGCATCTTATTTTCACAGGTCAGCAGAAGTTTGAATAACATGTGGTCCTTTATGTGTAGAGCCCCATTACAGAATCTGTACCTAAAAAGGAGGATATTTTTGCTACTGACATCTGTTATATAAATTTAATAATCTTTCCCAGTTCTTTTTTAAGTCAGTTGCAATTGATATCAATAAGGGTAAGATGGCATACCAAGACAACAAGCTAAACCTAAGCCAATATAAATTAGTTTGTAGATTTTGGTCATTCAGAAGTGGCTCCTTAACCACTTTATATCTCAGAACAGAATTAATTTTAATGAGCTGCAGTCAAATCTTTCCCTTCAGAATATTAAATGTTTCGTAGATAATGCAAAATAATTCTACTATCAATAAAAAAAAAAGGACAGTGTGGAGGTGGGTTTTCTTGAAGTTTTGCTAATGACACAGCTATTGGCTACTACTAATGAGAGTGTGTTGGACCTGTTTACTAAGGTTTCACCTAAAGATCAAGTTCAGGTCTTGCTCAGGAGATCCTGGAAATGTCATAACAGTTTAGTTGTGTATAACACATGTAGTTCCAAGCACAGGGTTCTGTTTTTGTCTCCTGCATTTAACAAATCCATTTGTTCACATTTCACTTAGCTTCACTGCCACCTTCTCATCTCTTAAGAACATTGAGCATCACAGTTTCGGTGGGACGGCAGGGATCAAGCAAGCCACGGAAATGAAAGGATGCTACTCTCCAGCCTGCTTCACTTGATTCTCGGTTGTCCCTGGTTTCACCAGCCGTATAGCCATCTGCCCAGACAGGAGCTAATTTACTGGGTTCTAAAAGTAGAAAGGAACCATCATTATTTCAGAGTTCTATTTAGAAACTGCAACTACAATGATAAGGGAGCGTTACTCCAAACTGGGCAGTGTTACAGATCTCTTCTTCTGAGCAGATGGGCTGCAAAACAGCAAACTTTGCATGGACCAGCTGCAGGCTTTCGTAACAAGTACAAGCTGCTGATAGCAGTCTAGACAGGCACAACAGCTAGAAAACACATTTCTATAATATAATAGCCTGTTGTAGAAATGAAGCTGGCTCCTTGGCATTCCTACTAAAATTTATGTTCTTATTAATAGAGCTAGATTGTTATATACTTACATATACTCTGCCAGCCTGTGCTAGTTAACACAAAATAGATGTAAAATGCTAGCAAGATAACTAGCTAGGAATCAAATATCATAAACATGGGGTTTTTTTCTTGTTTGTTTACCCAAAGAAATCTGCAGTTTTCTCAAAATCAAATTGTTAATGAGGAAAAAAGCCTCAGAAAAATCCAAATGTCATATGCTGATCAGTTAAACCCTAGAATATTTCATGCTTTTTTAACTGAATCAAAGTATTTAGCTTTGGAACATCAAAAATATTAAGAAGGAATTTTCTTATCAGTGCTCTGCCTTATGAAAGCTTTGAGTGACTTAATTTTTGGGGTGTTTTCAGAATTTTTTTCGTGGTTTTCTGTTATCCCATATGGCCAGCAGAAATTCTGTATCTCTCAGCAGCATGTTGTAGATCTCCCTCTGAAAGAAATAAGACTTCATTGCCATTTCATGAGAAATACAATTCTGGATGTATTAGAGAACATGAAAAGTAGGGATATCACAAACGTCAGTAGAGACATTTGTCGTAGCAGTGTGTCACTCAAAATGTAGCTTAATATTAGAGCTTATTTTAAATGAAACCTAACAGGAAAGTTTATTTTGCTTCAGAGAACTATGAAACATTTCAAGGCATCTTGATGAAATGCTTTACTTACTTTGAAGCAAATTTATTCAGATTTATAATTTCTGGAAAAAATAATAATTTTTAAAAAATTTTACAGAGACTTGGAATGAAAACTAACCTTGACATTTTGGAGTCTGAATTTCACTGCATTCTTTCTACATCAGTCTGATTTAGCAGATTTTTTTCACCGTCTTTACAAATCTCTCATCATGTATAACTTAAAACTAAAGGGACAACTTACAAGGAATTTGTAGCTCTCTCACAAGCAATTTTTTATTTAGAGGAAAATTCAACAGAGATAATGCTTAACCTGAATATTATCCAGATATTCCAGTGCAGAAAAGAGATGTTATGGCTGAAAGGAATCATGCCATGGGTTAATTACTCTGTGGAAACATGGTTCCTGTTTTCTCCAACTCTAGATGTATTCAGGTAGCGTCTTACCTCCTAATTTGTATTTATTATGTGACATTTCTGTAAATTGAGTTAATTATTTAAGTAATGCAGAATAACGGAATCATAACGCCCACATACTCCATGTTTCTTACATGTAGAAACTTCTCTCCCAGCTGCTCATGCCTTCGTCTTTGTGCAGTGTGCTGGCTGTATTGTGCCTCCAAGTTATGCAGATACTTCGATGTGAATGACATGAGGTTGGGCATTTTGGCTAGCACTCTGCACCACCTCACCCGATGTGCTCTCTGCTCCCTCATCTCTGAGAGAGTTACCAGAGCAATCTATAGCAAAATTCATGTGTATTGTCTACTTTTGCTTTCAGCTAACATGGTACCTGTGTGTACTAGACGTGGCACTCATTAATACAACTGATGTGTAGTCCAAAGACTATGAAATAAATGAAAAATCCAAGGCTTTGAATCAAACCCTTAACTCCTGTTGTTAAACTTCAGAGAATTAACTATTCATTTTAAAGCTAAGAGTTGGAAAGACCTCTATACATATTTAGTGATACTATATTGTTGTATTAATGAACCAGTTAATTTAGCTTGTTGGCACAGTTTTCTGTCAGGTTTCAGCTAGTTGTCTAAATAAAGAAAGGGAGAACATTAGGAAAAAAGAAAAAAGGTCCTGAAGTAGTAACACTAGCGTCTAGATTTCCTCCAGGTCCTATGATACCAAGACTTAGGATATTTAAAAGTGCATTATACAAAAATACTCAAACTTTCACTCCAGATATTTTTTCAAACCAGAAGAGACAAAAGACTGCTGAGAAAAATGTAGTGGAGGCACTGTTTTAATAATGCTTGATGAGAAGATTATTGTTGGGCATTCAAAAAAACTTCTCAGTTTTGTAAAAAGAGGATAAAGAAATGTGACCAAACCCTCCTCAAACTGCATTAAAAACAAATAAAAAACTCACCTGCATCATAAAGTGTAATTCAGTTCTTTCTTCATTAAGTGATAGCTCTAAAAACTTTTGCTTTAAAAATTCTCCAGTGTCTTTATTTTTGTGCATATAATATTGAACAAATATGTGACTAACTTCATGGTTAACATGGAGAAAAGAAAAATAGATATTGTCTTGATTAGTAAATAAAAATTCTAGTCTCTTTGGAAGGAAATTAACTGCTAGAAGATCATACAAACAACTTTACATGTCTATAACACATTAATGCCCTATTAACATGAATTCTTCTATTCAGGCTAAACTAAAAATAATTCACTGAATGAACTCCACATTACTGTTATTAAGCTTTCCTGTAACAAAGCAAGCATAGTCATCTGGTATTTCCTAGTTACATAATCAGGGATGAAGATTTAATTAGGATATAAGCACTTGCCATCATTCAGATTTGTATAAGAAGTCTAATAACTCAATGTTAAATATGCTTCTGTAATGTTCTAGAGCATCAATCATAGAGAAAGGAAGGATGGGAATATTACTTATTTAATTTTTTTAAGAATGAAAATAAATAATGCAATGAGAAGATTCCAGATGGTAACAATCACAAGTTCCCTGCCTCTTCTCTCTCTCTTCTATATTTTTTATGCATACCTAAAAGGGGGATATTGTCACAAAGAGAAAGTTTCTTACTTGTTTGGAGGTTCATTGAAGTCAGTAGAGAGACTCCACTGTTCCTCAGTGAATCAGTGCTATGAGATTGATTTCTGACTTGCAGGAGTATGCATCAATGCACCTGTGAGGAAGAGAAAAAAAAAAACTGTAAAAGAAAGGAGAATGAAAACCTGAACAGTGAATTTTCTACTTTCAAAGCATGACTTGAACTTTATCATTCTCTCAGTTGGATGTACTGTGATACTGTAGTCCTTTTCCTGCTTTAGAAGAAAACAACTTCTAGTGAAAAAGACCAAGCAGCAGGATTTGGGGGAAATAATGTCTTTTTCCTATTCTGGTCTGAGCTTTTGTGCTAAAAACACAGGAATAACCAGAGCTGGCTCTCCAGGAAGGGCTTAAATGCCTTTGTTTCAAGGCATTCTGCTTTTAAGTATCCCATAGTTGCTGTGCTATTATCAAAGCATGGAAAAATGCCTGGGAGTTATGTGACAAACACAGTTAACCTGCCTGAAGTGAATTATTCCTAAAACTCAGTGTAATAATAAATGTGCTTTCAGTTGCTTTGTTTCCTAACAGATGTTGTTGTTTGAATTGTGTGTTTGACTCTACTTACTTTAATTAGGCATAACTCTCCATCTGAGTCCCTCAGGTCAGTGTTTTATATCTAACATTTTTTCTGTCATATTGTTGGTTTTCAGCCACGGATGTACCACAGTCAGTTTATTCACATGTGGTGCTCATTTGCCATAAGCCAGCGAGTGGGTTTCATTAACAGAACTTCCCCTTGACAAACTAACAGCTGCGGCACTCCTAGTCCTCAAAGCACCTGTGACTGGGTTCTACATGCCTGGAAAAGATTGTACATGTTTTTCCTTTTTAGCAGCAGAAATACAGATCTGGCTGCCTGTGAGAGTAGCAGCGCTGACACATATATGAATTCACTTGTTTGTAGGACAAATGCACTGTTCTAGGAATGTTTTTTATTGGAAATAAGTTACTATACATAATTGCATATCTTCCCACTTTGAAAGAGTGCCTGAAAACTTACAACTGAATATTTACTCAGTTATGTTTTTTGTACCTTACAAACAAAAAAATACTTTGATACACACTGTTTCCTGATGGATTACATGTGAAAACATTACAGAAATGTTTGTGAGAGAGTGATAGTAGAGTAAATCAGAGGATATGAGTCAAGCTGTTATGAGAATATAGAGCGTTGTCGCAGATCCTGGTCTTTTGGGGGTGGGCTAGAGCCTTGGTGTCTACTGGAAAAGCCAGTAAGTAGAATAGTATGGAAAAGGGAGGAACATATCTGTGATTCAGGGAGTGAATTAACATAGTATTAACACTAGATAGACTTGTCTCAGAAAATATGAAAGAGAAGAAAAATAAGAGGTTCTGAAAGTTACCTAAGAAAGAACACATTTGGTATTTTTTGCCTGTTTTAAATGTAACTGATAAATAAAGGTTTTACATGAGACAATGCAAGTGGCTTAAAATGTGTCTTCGGAGGTGCAAATTACATTTGTGGGTTTACTATAATAATAAAAGCTATTAAAAAATAAAATTACTATCATAAAAACCCTGTACTATAATAATAAAAACATGGAAAGGATGTGGAGAACTCAGTAGCTGCTGAACTGAAGCTGTTCTGGGGTCAGTGGATACTAGTTTGTGATATATCTTAGTTAATAATTTTGTAGTTTTGATGCCTGTCTGATGTTTAGTACAGGAAAGAAAAGTCAATATCCTTCACCAGCAATGATCTGAGTCATACTCTTTATTGGAGGAGTCAATGTTGTGTGGGAGTGAAACCTAAATGAATGTTTATATGTTGAAAAACAATTTTGTTCTTCAAACCTGAAATATGTGCTCTTTCAGAAGCCAGTTAGAGGTGGCATTTTAAAGTATTTTTGTTTTCTATATGAAGCCTCTATGAAACGACATTTATGTGTCAGAGATCATCAAATGGTACCATTTCATTGCAAACTTTTTTTTTTTTCAAAAACTGTAAAAGCAAAGGCCTTTTAGATCAAAGCTTTTAAGAGGCACAGTGACAGATAACAGAGAACAATCTTTCTCCCTAATGTTCTATATTTAATGACACTCACTGTACAACTTCCTAGAAAGCTGTGATTTCTGGAGAAAACTGATTAACTTCATCTTGATTAGATTAGCATCTAAAGTTACACAGTTGATGTTATAAAGTGGATGTAAAATATATAAAGAAAATGAAGTATGCTGACAAAATGGTCACCCTCCTCACTACTCATTTGTCCTCCACAAACACCACAGAAGAACAGAATCACAGAAACACAGAACGGTTTGGGTTGG